>NC_090884.1:1395805-1418305 GCF_036669925.1 Montipora capricornis | reverse complement strand
ACGGAATCCTGAACACTCATCACTTGAGGAGACATAAATCTGAGAGTAATCATTGATTATGAAGTGCGTTTGCTGGGAGAACGTTGGAGGTTGGAATCAATAGACAAGCTGACATGCCTCTCATGATAAAGACGATGCATGTAGGAAGTAGTAGTAGTAGTATTTCGTTTGATGTGGAACTAGACTTAGCTAAAAGCTACTTTCCAGGAAACCGACAACCAACAAAAAAGAACCACATATGAAAGAAACTATGTACATGAAGTAAACATATGCGTATACAAATAGTATGTCGCAATAAACAATACAATTAAAAACAAGAAATCCAAAACTAAAATTTTTCTTGTGCCTGCCTTGGCGCGTGTTGCATTTGGTAGCACGCTCCAGGTCTTTGCAGCAAAATAGCAAAAGAACGTCTGACGAAATTGAGGCTTCTGGAACTTGGCTAAAAGTGAAAGTTTGAAGTAAAGAGGTGATGACGTCACAAAAACTAAATCTGTTGAAATAGACCATTTTCGATTTCTCACGGCTGGACTGGATCTAGCATGAAATGGAGGCTAGTGCGGGCAAATCTTTTCAAATGCAAATTAATTTGCCCGCATTAGCCTCCACTTCATACGTACTTCATACGTATCAAAACCGAGATGTGCATGCACATATGACGTAATTCAAGACGGCGCTGAAAAAGCAGACAACAAAAAACGAAAACTCGCACAGGATACCCAAGATTATAAATTGGTAAAATAAATAAAAAAATGGCAAATGCTTTGTTTATAGTGGAAGTGCACTTTCCTATCAAGTTAGTTCAGAGGCACCCCACTTTTAATAATCTGAAAGAAACAATTCAAACTGAACAGAAACATGATTAAGAACCCCAACTCGCGGGACACAGCCAGTTGGTTATTTACAAAGCGTGCTAGAATTGAATCCGAGAAAACAAGAAACAAATCCAACCTAGAGATCAGAACGGGATTTGAACGCGGGGCGGGCGGGCGCAAGCAAAGCCAACGCCACTTCCCCAAATTGCCTTCTCGTAATGTCGATTATAGAAATAAAAGTCTTACTTTCTCGCCCTTAAAGATTTTCTGCATTCAGACAAACTTGTTGAGGGTGTTTGAGGAAGAGTTGCAGTTTGGCTGACATCGGATTCTTTTCCATCATTTTCACTGTCTAAAACCTCTTCCTCAAAAATACGACATTGCTCTGTAAAAAGCAAATTAATTTGAAGATAAGAAATAAAGCATGAAAATTGGTCTAATCAAGGGAAAGGACCTTATTTTACGAGGGTAGCACGTGTCGGTGAACTAGAGTTACTCATATACTTGTGGCCATTGGTGCGCATCTTCCCCTGTCAATGCTCTGTCTTAAGGGTATTCAAAACTATAGCTACACGGATCATAGGAAAGTTGAAACAGACGTAGATGGAATGAGGTGGGGATCGAACTGGCGACCTCCAACTCAGAAGGCCGCGCACTAACCGACTGAGCTACACCTGCTCCTTAATGTACAATATACACCAGAGGTACACACATACCTTCATCTATTTCATCATCATCAAGCCCCTTCCCTAGACCTAATGGGAAAAGAGCAGTTTTGATTTATACCGGTAACTTAAGTTCATGATGTCACGTTGCCAGTAATGTAGTAATTCACATTTTCAAAAAGAAGAGTGAAAGATTGCTGTACATGCATATGTAAACCTTTTCTATTCAAGAAGTCCTCAGCTTGAAAAAGGGCCTCTTGAAACATCCCTTGAAGTTCTTCAGTGTACATTTTCACTCCCTACAGGCAAAACATTGGTAGCTGTTCAAGTACGTCAAATCCAGCAATAAATGTAGTAACACAACTTGTACATGAAATCATAACAAACTGCCTCCAGGCATTTTATGAACTTGAGCCAAATATTACAAAATTGATACAAGGTAGATAAAGCTCTACCTTTTGATGAAAATATATTGTTTGTTTATTCCCTAAAAGAGGTCTGCAAAATTATGTGTTACATAAGTTTTGGTTTACAGCAAGAGTTGACGTCTAGATACATTTGTAAGCAACTTAAAAAACAGTGTATCCTGTCTAAAAAAAAGACTTATTCTGCAAAAATCAAACAGCTTGTTTTTACAAACCATAAATTCAGATCGCTGACTTTCATTGCAAGCAAAATGGACTAATTTACTTGGCTGAATCTTGAACCTGCAAATAGAACATGGACATTTACATGCTATAAACAAAGCCAAATCCATATTATAGCAGTAGCGATGAGGAAGATCAAGACATTGCCTCAGAACAGTAAAAAAATCTGATTTTGTTAACATTTCAGAGGCAATAAACTCGTTCTTTCTTGGTTATTGACATAATGTAAGTCACTTAATTTTCATGTAATGTTATGTTCGCAACACTTGTTATTCATGTCACTTTAATTTAGCGATTTTCTTAATATTGCGAAATTCGCGAAAAATGTGTCACAAAATTTCATGTAATAAGGTACTATGCCAGACCAATTCCCTATTCACGACGACTCCTATTTCTTTATGTTGTAGAAGGCAGGATATTTGGATTCCATCATTTCTTCCCCTCACTAGACCAATAGCTTTGGGAAGAGGTGAATGTGGTGATTTTCTGTTACTACTTAGGGAGTTCCTTCTCAGTCATGGAGGTTAAGCTAATATAAAAAACATTTAGCTTACAAGCAATCATTCCAGGCAAGAAATTTCACAAGGAATTTCGTATCTGTTTTTCTTTTCCCAGTGACCTTTTTGATCTGTAAAAGAATACAACTTATTATTCAGTCCATAACCAATACATCACGATCATAATATATTTTACAATACCTAGCTATAATTTCACACATCATTTCTCCTATTGTGAAGATTGATAACTAACATAGACAATACTTGTCTTCTACAGATGCATGTGGCCTGGGTTCAGCTCCCGGAATAGAAGTCATAGTGTGGGCTGAGAGGTGTTTGTTTCAAATATTGTTCTTCCAGGATTCTCCTGGATTCTTCCGACAGCAACAAACAACCTGTCGTTGATTCCCGCTGGTCGGCTGGTCAATTTGTACAGTATGATCCATTATTACATGTATAGAAGATGTCAGATGTGCCTTAGAATATGTTTGAGTTGTACATGTAACTAACTCTCTAAGAAGCCTTGACACTGCATGTTGTCATGGTTTTTTGGGTCTCAAATTGCTTGTAGGAGGCAGTGCGCCCCTGTGATTAGGGCACTTGCCTTGAGATCCGGAGTTACCGGGTTCAAGGCCTGTTCCAACCACTCATTGAATTTGTTCCTGGTATTCCCTAGTTCAACTTCCCAGTCGCACTTGTAAAAATCCAACTGGTTTGCCTTCGGCCAGTTGGTATTCTTAACATTGTTGTTAATTGTGTTTCAATTGCCCCCAAAAGCCCCTATGGGGAGTGGTCACTTAAGTATGTTTTCTTTTTTTGTTGTTTTTTTGGCCAATTTGTTTAAGAAAGAGGGAAAGCAGTATCAAACCCCAAAAAAATAAGTTCTTATAGGCCATTACTACCACGAACATTGTGTGTTGCCAGTAAGATTTAAACCCAGGCCAGGATGTTGAAACACTCAATGATCCTTTCTCATCTACATATATGTGCATTACTTAAAGTGCACCTAACCCCAAAATATTTTGTTTGCTAAAATGAATCTTTGCAACTGTTCGAAACGCATTGCGGCCATTTTTTCATTTTTCTAACAAATCCTGGCATTTTATAGGCTTCGAAAGTTGCGAAAATCCAAGCATCTTTTGTTCACGACCGAGTCAGAAGGGGAGTGGGTCTATTCCTGATTTGACGTCACAATCTACTTTGCATGCATATTTACAAAGAGTTAATGCAATGTAAATCAGTTTGTGACGTCAAACCAGGAATAGACCCACTCCCCTTCTGACTCGGTCGTGAACAAAAGATGCTTGGATTTTCGCAACTTTCGAAGCCTATAAAATGCCAGGATTTGTTAGAAAAATGAAAAAATGGCCGCCATGCGTTTCGAGCAGTTGCAAAGATTCATTTTAGCGAAAAAAATATTTTGGGGTTAGGTGCACTTTAATAAATGATATATTACAGAGGCAACGCATCAGAAAATAAAACACATTTCATTAAACATACCACAGCTGGCCAGTAAGGTTCCCTATTAAATTTTGCCCAGACTATATCACCAATTGAAAATTTTTCTGAAAAATATGAAAATCTAACAGTTAAACAAGAAAACACAAGTCCCGAACTTCATTCAGAGGACAACAATAATGTAATGTAAGGAATAAATCCAGCTCCCTCCAAAACATTACAGCATTTAGAAATGAAAGTGAATCAATTTTCATACACAGATAATCGCTGTTAATGAAACATCTTTAGCATTTGTAAAACACACGGCTTTCATATATTCGCTCCATGAAAGGACATTGACAACCAGTTGGCTATAGTTTGGGGCTGGTGGTAACTTATGTACGACAGTTCATCAACTGTCTTTGACCTTAATCTACCCTTGAATGTACTTGCACAACTTACTGTCTTGATGATTTGGCAAAAATGGCTCAAGGAACAACTCATTATCGGAACTATCACCAGATTCAGTCACAGTTTCTTGGCAACTGTCAACAGTGCTCTTGTCACAACTCACTCCTTCATGTAATTCCTTTGCATCTGTTGAATTTTTAATCAACACAGTACCAGTTGAATTCCCATAATTATTCTGCTCACACCGTTTTGCCTCTTTTGAAGCGGTGCTTTTCTTGTATGATACAGTGCCTTCTTGAAGTAACTTCCTTTTTGAAGTGCACTTCCTTTGTGAGGATGTTTTGCTATCACAATGGCCAGGTGACAAAACATTGCTTTGAACACACTGTCTCTGAGAAGACATTGCAGTTTTTGCAGGAACTGGGTGTGATTTCCTCCGATCTCTCTTCTTTCCAGTTCCTGTTGATGCAGACACATGTAAAACACTATCTGATGCAGTCTTCCGTTTGCCAACACATTTTGTAAGCTCACTCTTTATCATTCTTTCACCACATTCTGTGCGTTGCCTTTTTGAGTGAGGTCCTTCTGTTGTAACATCACCATTCTTGTTTGTTCCAGCCTCATCAAACGCTGCTGGCAAACATTTAACTTGCCCAACATTACCCAGTGTTGAAATACAGTCATTTGTGTCTTTTGATCTTGGCTCCTTTAAGCCATTTGCATCACTTAACACTAAGTAACCCTGAGAATCTCCATTTGTCCTTAATTGCCTTGGACTCCTTCGTCTAAAGTGTATCTCTGATTTTCCAGTCGTGTTCAATTTCTCTTTCTTTTTAAGACTGCCTCTTCTTCTTATTTTTTTAGGAGAACCCTTCTCATTTTCTTTCCTCTCTTCAACAAAATTAAAAAAAATTGAAATTTAAAATGCAATCAACGTCCCGCTTCAGTTTTCTTCTGTTCCAGCATAGTAGTTACCATAAACACCCGCAGATAAGACGCACCCTGAATTTAGCAGCGCAAAATTTGGAAAAAAGTTTTTTTGAAAGAAATTTCAAAAAAATCCAAAGTTGAGTCTTACTAAGTCTTCTTCATCCACTGTTCATCAAACGCAAACTCACTATTAACATTGAAACACAAAATACTTCAAAGTCTTACCCACAATTTTAGCACTTTAATATAATGAACATCGTTTCCACCAACTTTGACAGATGATTGATCTTTTTCTTGTATTTGTTGACAGGAATTTCTTTATTCAACACAGATTTTTGCATTATAACGAGAACGTCACCGGAATGTTCGTAGCTTAGTAACCAGGCATTGGCTTGGACGCAAGATAGAAAACTGGACACCAGAAGCAGCCTTTTTCAAATGTTCCCACAGATAAGTCGCACCCCCAATTTCTTGTGATGATTTTTGGAAAAAAGGTGCAGCTTATCTGCGGTAGTTAAAAATGGTACAAGAGTACGCAGTTGTATAACTTTGTATTTGATTGTCATAAACAACTTTTGTGTGTTTCTTATTATCGTCAAACTGCAGCCAGATCATGATAATAATTGCAGCAACAATGATACAAGAAATAATAATACTGATAATAAATAATAATAATAATAATAATAATAATAATAACAATAATAACAACAACAACAATAATAATAATACTAATAATAATGATAATAGCACGCCCTAGTCTTCCAAGGCAATGAAATAGTTTAAGTTTATTGATTGAATAATTTATATTCTCTGATGATTTTTTGGTCTATTTTAAGCTTTTAATTTAGATGCATTTCGACTGACCTAGATCAGGTCCTATATTATAACATATTACCAAATTAGTGCTTTAGAGTCTTTATTAATTTAAGGATATCACTGAAGTGATGAGTGATTGCTTAGGGTTTTTTAGTTTTTAAAAGACTATATTACTATATTTATTAGTTTATTAAGTAAGTAGGGTTCATTGAATCGTTTTGATCAAGAATCTTTTTAGATTTGCCCTATGATTGGGCCTGAGTCATTGGTTTATCTTTGTTTATAGGCTTTATCATTTGGTTTTTTAGGTTTTAGCAGATACAGTAAAAGTCGTCAATATGTTGAATTGGTGGCCTATAGGCTATGCCTTACGCGCCCTATAGAGCCTTGACCACTTATTAGAGCATTCATACGTATTTACTGCCCATAATAGTAATAATAATAATAATAATAATAATAATAATAATAATAATAATAATAATAATTAACGCCCAAGTCGCCAGTGAAGGGTAGGTGCCCCAGAAGCCCGGGGGCTGCAACCGCACATCCCCAAGGCGCTAGAACACCTGACTGGCCTGCCCAACCCGCAACGAAGCCACGAGCCCCCTGCGCCAGGCCCCCCTCAGGCACCCGTCACACTTGAGCCAAATAAAATATAAAAAAGAATAAAAAGGAGGGGAGGGATAGGAAGGGAATGCTGAGAAACACTAAACTACTAATTCGACTCACAACGCCATGCCAACAGAGCAACAAACACGCTGCAAACACATGGGACAAACCAGGAATACCGCTGGACAATGTCAGCCCCAGGGCTCCCACAACCTTAAGACTGCTGCAAACGCTACAGAACGCATCAAACGCTAACACATGCCTGAAAAAACACTACTGACCAGACTAGCTCCCGGTCGTAAACTATGTAACTATATCAAACGCTACAGAACGCACCAAAATGCTCAACAAACGCTAACAGACAGCCAAGACACTAACAACCGCCTGCAAAACACTACTGACCAGACTAGCTCCTAGTCGTTAACCATGTTAAATTTCATTTCACTATATTAATAATTAGCAATAAAATTTCTCCCTCTTTTTTGAACATATTACCTGCTTTGAAAATGGCCTGAAAGGATAATAATTTTTATTGCGAGTTTTAGAAAGAATGGCCAACATGCACAAAATAGGCTAGTTTCAAATTGTACAGCAACAAAAAAACACAGTCAAGGTTCAGGGAAATAATTTGCGTTTCCTTTGTTTGAACAAAACAAAATGCTAATTATTCCCCTGAACCTTCACTCTGTTCTTGTTGCCGAACAATTCAAAACTAGCCTATTCAATGATCTATAAAAAAATAATAATTATTAATGAAGTTAAACGTGGACTTTCTTTAATCCTCACAGAAAGATACATTTTTCACTTACAAGTGCATGTCCCTGGCTTATGTTCTGAATGTTAGCCATTCTGCTCAAAGTTTCAAGCAGTTCTAATATTCCCACAGACATAGCACCTGCGTCAGTCTATTATCTACTTACAAGTACATTGAGCATTACAAGCAACATCGTTTTGTTAAAAAATTCAATGTTTAACCATCTTTTCAATATAGTTTTCAAGAAGTTAAAGTTGGGAAGCATACAGTTATACAAATATAAATTTATAAATATCAGTCTTAAATGAGACTGCCAAGCTGCCAGTACTTACGCAACGAAAACAACATGTCTGCTTTAGCCAGGGCCTTATTAAACTCAACTTTCCTCTCAAGATTCTTTAGGGCTGAAGTTTAAAAACAAAAGAAGTTAAAAATGTTAAAAAGATGCTTAACATCCACTTGAAATAGGATAATCAGACATGATAATTGTATTCATTTGTCAATCTCTTGGTTAAACAAAAGAGAAAATTAAGACTATTAATGTTACCTCGCCCTTTTTCAATGAACCTTTGTTGCTTTTCACAGTTCCATGGAAGCATTTTATTAGCAGTCCTTATCAGTTCACTGCAAGAAAGAAAGAACAGCAAATTAACAAATTAACAGTAAGTAATTTATGAATAATTTGATCTGTTCTTTTTTTTCCTTAAGAACTTGAGCAAGCCAAGCTCAATCATTGAGACTGTACTTACACAAATGTGTTTTCATTAATATCACCTCATTGCTTTTGATAAAGTTGTGACTTTCATTTCTTGATATGGATCAAGACTGCTACAAGAAATTTATGGGTTGTTTTGAAAACAGAGTCCAAAGTCCAGAATTTTGAAAAAGATCCAGTTTCATCTGTTGTATGAATGGCAATACCACATTGATTTGCTCATGGAGAATTCACCTTATCTAGACCAGATAGAGTGAGTGCCTGATAACAAATTATTCATCTCCAACAAAATCCAAACTCTTTCTCAACAATTTAACTACATGCACTAATTGCTGTGTTCATTTTGTAAGCACGAAAGTCCAGAATTTCGAAAAAAAAGCCAAAGTCCAGAATTTTGAAAATGATCCAGTTTCATCTGTTATATGAATGGCAATACCACATTGATACCACACACTTACTATTTGGGTGAGAAATTTGATTTGCTCATGGAGAATTCACCTTGTCTAGACCAGATAGAGTGCCTGATAACAAATTATTCATCTCCAACAAAATCCAAACTCTTTCTCAACAATTTAACTACATGCACTAATTGCTGTGTTCACTTTGTTAAGCACGAAAGTGTGTGAACAAAACAAAACTTGCTCAGTTGCTGCATGCTGATAAAAACAAGCCTGAAAGTCACTCAACATTAGGGGATTAAAAGTAATTATTATTAACAATAATTTTAATCCATTAATGTTCAGTGAATAATATTATATTCTGACCATTAAAATAATAATAATAATAGTATCATCATCATCATCATTATTATTATTATTCATAATTGTCATTATTCAAGCAGTCTTCCAGACTTCATCAAACATAAATTTTAATTTGACAGTAGACTGCAAAGAATGTATAAACAAAGGAGTAAAGTGGTCCTCTCACTTAACTGGACAATTTGAGGAATTGTCTCTTATATTCTTCACCTGAAACATTCACATGGCTCTAATAGGAATCAAATCCATGACCTCTGCAGAGGTCCCCTAACCCCTTACAGAGATCCCATGACCTTGCAGAAGCCAGTCTCAATGTGGAATCTGTGCACGTTCCCTGCTGAAGATGCTCGAAGGGCTCAGCTGCTCTCAAGTTTTATGCCAAGAAGCCACTGATATCCACCCAAAGTTTCTCTCTTCCCAGGTTCTCTTACTTTTTCAGGAGAATGTGGGTAGCAAATTCATAAAACACTTTTTTTTTTAATCTTTATTCCAGAATTCCACAATCAACTTCTGTTTTTTTTTTAACAAAATCTTCAAGAAATGTGTGCTTTCTTTGCTCAACTACAAAATGTCAAAGAGAGACACCAAGCAACTCGAACTAAAAGAGTGATCTTGTTCGCAGTGTCTCTCATGCTCCCGTCCCCTGGAGCCTTCAGGGGACTGGAAGATGACAGACCCTGGGAACGAGATTGGTAGCAGTCAAGCAGAGAGGATAAATTAATAACTAGGGAAGATGACAGAAGCTTTTTAAGACGATATCCATTCCAGATTTACGACAACTCCTCCAGCTCACCAGGCACTGGCCATACACCAGTTAAAACCACGATCGTACGTCATTAAGCACCAATGATTTGAACTCTCATGCACGTAGTTCCTGGTGTGGTGGTCTGTCTTCTGTTGTATATCATGGTTGGGAGGGTAAAAAGGGGGCCACAGTAATTGGCACAAGCTGTTGTGACACTCTGCCAGCTTGACTGGCAAAATTAATAAATCAAAATTATAACAATAGAAGATCTTTGGCGTGACATGACACTTTTTCCACACACTGGCACAGAGGTCATGGGTTCGAATCCTGTTGGAGCCACCTGAGTTCTTCAGATGACTATAAGAGACAATTGCTGAAAATTTCCAGATGAGTGCGATGATCACAATTAAGTTCTCTCATTCGTCTGTAACCAGCACTTCAAATAAACATTCAAAAAATACTGTATCAAAGTGAATCCCAAATAATTCACAAGTCCTTTTTAAAGCCTTGAAATCCTACAAGACCATAATGTGAAAATGATTTAATGATGAAAGAACTTATTGCAATTGAGCAATGCTACTTACTAGGAGTCCTCAATGAAGAAGTTCACAGTGACACCATTAACTTGCTTGGATGATGCCATAGTATCTTTATTCAAATCTACCACCTTACAACCACATCAACAACAACAAAAGATATATTCACATCGATAGCAAAGCTTTAAAACCCTGAGTTTAGTTCGAGTTCGCTCGAAATAAGCAAGCAGCAAGCAAAACCCTGAGGGGCACAGCCAACACATGGAGAGAAGACAAACAATAAGTATTGCTGTAATTAATCAGCTGCTAAAACCATAATTTAATTTGCAAAAATTAGACCGTGACCACGACGCGTTTCGATCTCGCTTTTAGACTAACTGAACTTAATGACAGCCAAGTGCGTTCATCTCAAAGCCTCATCGTTTACATACTGTCTATAAATACTGTATTTCAGATGCTTGAGAAAATACTCTTTGGCCTGTTCTTTGGAGCAATATACTGTAAATATTATTAAACAAACATAGGTACATGTATTCGATATATATATAAACGCCAGTACTGTCAACATGGAAGGAAATATATGAAGTAAAGAGACGCAGCTTTACCTTCCCCGGCCAAAATATATCTCCTCGAGCACTTGCCCAGACGATGGATCCCACATCAAACTGATCCATTATACCTTTTACAAACGACCCGTTAAAATGTAAAACACATCTTCGTTTCCCTCTACTCACTCAGCTCTAAGCGATGCTTCGATCTGGTGTACACAGATTTCATCGACCAATCAAAATGTTACTAGTTCCAGGTTTCACCTAGTCATACGAGGACGCCTTGGGAAAAGTTTACGTTCGTAAGCCCACTGGACAACTTTACCACCGACCTTAATTTTTGCTCGGAAACTCCATGATTACGCCAGCAAATGCCTTGTATTCGCATTAAAGAAGCATACCAAACTACGAAGCATGTTATTGAGGGGATTGAATTGAATTGCAAAGTTGAAGAGTTGAAGAGAATCGCTGCTGAAAAGACCAATATACCAGTTGAGGAACAAAGTACGGTTTGCGTAGCAAACAAGCTTTCACCACCACTTCGTCAGACTTAAAACAAGAAACTCAAGAGTTATTTTCTGTTGTTGTAATAGGCTACACGTTGCTTGAATGAAGGCATTTTATAATTTCTCCGGCCTTTGATCTCCTAACCGGTTGTTACAACCAAGGCAAATTTAACTGTACATGTACTGTTGGTCCAACTGTGTGTGATGCATCACCCTTCTTTCATTTTGGCTTAAATTGTGTTTAGTCCTGGTATCCGTTATGCCAACTGAGGCAAAAAGAAAGATCAGGCTCTTTTTCCTTGTTCGGATGTTCCTTTGGTTTCCTGACACTTTTCTAACCGGTGGTTTTAACGGTCTGTTAGCTGCACAATGTTGGTGAACGTAAACAACATAATTTCTCATTAGCTCGTTCGTCGACCTTAACATTAAATGTTTTAATTTTTCTCCCACTTCCTGTCCTCTAATTTTACAGTCCACCCTCTTCTCTGCCCCAATGCCACAGCTCTCCATCACTCAGCAGCTTACTGTAATTTAACCCCGCATTTCTATTGCAGATTGTATATTTGCCGGGGAGTTGTTGAAAGATGACGAAACCCTGGATTCCTATGGAATTCAAGATGGATTTACCGTGTATGTGATAAAAAAGTGCCCTGAGCCAGAACCAATTGGTAAGGTTTCATCATACTCTCTTTGTCATTATCAAAACAATGGACAGTGTTTTTCCAACATAGGATTATTAAATGCAGGTTTTTTTTTTCTGCTCTCTGATAGAACAAGACCTAGATGATGTACCAATTGCTGAAGTGATGCCTGTACTGGAAGCAGCCATTAAGAACCCTTCATACAGAAACACAGTAAGAATGTAGGGCCATGTGTTGTGAAGAGGAAACTACCCCTAGCAACATGAGGCATTTTTATTTTGTATGAATAATTATTTTTCTAATCAACTGACTGACTGACTTATTGATAAAACCATTAAGTGACTGATGGCTTCCTAGTTTAACCTCTTTATCGTCATTTTAGGAAGCCAACACCCTTATTTTTTAATATTATTTAATGTAAAATCATTTTTAATGATATTAGGGTACAATAAAGTTGTTGTCGTTGTCGGACCTACTGACAGTTACTGGCTCACTGCCCAGCTGATTGGAAAACTGGCCGACTCTCTAAGTGAGCAAATGACTTATACTTAGTATATTGACTGATTCAGTGGCTGAGTGATAAATTGACTGAATTGATCGAGAGATTTGTTGATTTGTCAGGTTGCCAAAATTCTCGGTAACCCAGATATGTTAGAACAGTTGATAGTTACAACACCAGGGCTCTCTGCTGATCCAGTTGCTATGAGTGAGTATTCAATCTGTTTTGATCAACATTGTGCCTTTCTCCAAACTTTGATTTTTTGAACCCATAGGTGGTTTTAACTCCAAGTCAGAATGGTCACGGCTGTTGAGATTTTAACCCATTGACTCTTGGGGGTTCCCCATTGACGAGTAAAAACGTCTTGCGTTAGACAGAGTAAAATACTACATATGGCCCATTTAGGGTTGAAAGGGTTAATTAAGCAACTTAATTAAGGTGGGTGGCTCTCAACTACCAAACGGTTGGTTGCTATGCATGGACCCCTTCAAATAGCCATTTCTCAAATCTCTTGAACTTTATGCACAGTGATCCTTTTTTGCCAAGTGTGTTCTATTTAATGTTCAACTCACAAACAAATTTGGTAAATCACGTGACCAAAACAGAAAATGCATAAAAACTCAGCCAGTTGACTAAGTTTTTCACAAGTTTTAAATGCAACTCTATGAGAACATTCTAACAAAATCTGTAGCCTGGATGTTAAAAGATATTATTTCTCAAAAAAATCCAGAAGCCTCCAGACTCCAGAAGCCCCTCCTTTGATACAATTTTGTCCAAATAGATGTACCATACTACAGTTTATGAAAAATGATGGGATGGTTCCCATGCTGGGATCTTTTACCTGTTTTTCACTGAAATGCATGGCAGAGGACTGGGACTAGTTGCACATGCGCCTTCTGATTGAAGTGATGTCAGATTGCCACTGAAAAGGTTATAAATTTCATGGAACCATCCATGCAACCTTTTTGTAGGACTGTTTGATTAAAAAGCTTCCTTTATAGCAACCATTGTCTTTTGTAGTTAAGTGCCACCCCCCTTTTAAGCAGTTTTTAAATGGAGACTGAAAAAAATCGAGGCTTGAACAGGATTTGCTCCCATGACTGTGCATTATTGTGCTGCATGTGCAAGATTACTCTACCATCTGAGTGACAAAGCCATCAGGGGAGCTCTTCAGTCGCAAGTTTGTACTTCATCCTGTACAAGGTGAAAAAATGATTCATTTCACATCTAAAATTCCTTTATTTCACTGTCCATTATATGATATGGCAGCCTTAGATGCTCTCTATACTGTGAATTGATCATTCTTGTTGAGAGTCGTCACAGTCTGCTGTTCAAAATGTATCACTCGCATGTTTTACTGTCATTCATTCACCTTGTCTGGGATGTAGCACTTGAAGCTTGACAGATGGCTTGGTAGCTCATGTTGTTAAGAGACGTGCAGCGTAATCATATGGTCATGAAGTTGAGTTGCAATCAAGCCTTGAATTTTTTTCAGGCTTTCTTTTCTACTGCATATCACCATATTTTCTCTCAAATGTAATGATTGTTGTTGCTGATAGTCCTCACAGTTCGCAGTTCAAAATATGAGGCTTTCATTATATTTAACTATCATTCAGGTGATTTTAAATCGACATATACATGTAATTAAAAGCCAAGCCTCTGTTGTTGCCTTAAAATGAATTTTATGGTTTTATCACCAACAATTTTCAGCACTACTTCAAGATCCAGAACTTCTTGAGCAACTTGTGGAAACTGCAAATGTTGAAACGTAAGTCCAGCTAGTTCATACAGTAAATACCAAAATGTGGTGGTTGATTCATGAAATATTACTTTGTTCTCTGCTTAAATTGGTCTTCCAGACTTCAAAAGCCTGTGCAAAAGCACTCTTGTGCCGAAATAAGGCCTAATGGTCTCTATTGGTAATGGTAAAGGTGAAGTCTGCTATGAGCCTAGGAAGGGCCATCAGGCCGGCGCTTATCTCTGGTTTCTGTAGCATGAAGCGACTAGGACTATTTCTACTCCCCCCTGGATGGGATGCCAGTCCATCGCAGGGTTACCCCCAGCATTAAATTGGCCGGTACCCATTTATACACCTCAGTGGGTGGAGAGAGGCACCGTGAGAGTAAAGTGTCTTGCCCAAGAACACAACACAATGTCCCCAGCCAGGACCCGAACCTGGACCACTGGATCCGGCCAGATGAGGCCACCACACCTCCCACTGGTCCCTATTAGATAATAGCCATTTGCATACAGAAAAAAATTCACTAATAACTTTATTTAACCCATTGACCCCTGAGAGTGAGACTTATAGATTTTACTCTGTCTAACACCAGACGATTTTACTCGTCAGTGTGGGGCGTCCTAGGGTGTTTGAGGTGTGAATGGGTTACGTGTCCATACAGTGTACTGGGGATACTTTTAGTCTTTACGGAAATCAAATCAACACAATTCAAATCACAGGTTGGTTTGATTGTCCTAAAGTTTATTTAATCCGTTGCCTCCTGAAATCTCCTCCCTGCCCCCCATTGATGAATAAAATTGTCTTGCATTAGACAGAGTAAAATCTTTTAAGTCTTGCTGCTACATGTAGGAGTCAATGGATTAAAAAAATGAATTACATTAACTTCAATGTTGCAGAGTTGTCCAAGAGCATCCAAGTTTGGTACAGGCTGCATCCTACATTGCTGCAGCCATTACAAAAGAAGGAGGAGGGGAGGGCACATCTGGTCGTCGTAACTTCAGCCGTATTGTCGCTGATGACTATGAATCTGATGAGGAGCTACGTGAAATGGAACCTGGGGTTTGACTCTTTTTAATATGCCATTACAATCAAAATTAACAATGAAGCCTTTTAGTTTGTGACATCCTTTTTATCAGAATACATGTAGTTTTTGCTAGTCTACCATTTTAGATGAAAATGATCTATACTCTGGCTAACTGGTTCAAGACTAGATATCTATTTATTTAACTAATGGCATTTCTGCATCACTTAATATGTAATTAAGTTATAAATTATAAACAATAATAATTGTTTCCCTGAGAACTCATCTAGTCAGAGATGAGGTGCATGCTTCCATATCTAATGGTCTCAATGGTTTTGGATTAAACTCATGGCCCACTTTTTCATAAAATTTAATTCCAAGAGCATTTTTTAAAAGAAGAGACATGAATATTTTGAAATGGAGTGCAAAAAAACTCACCAGGTACAAGAATATATTAACAACCCAGAAATATAAATGAACAAAAATTGAAAAAAATGAGTCGGAGACAGAATTAAGAGCTGTTTTCTGACTGCTGCACCACTTCTTCCATCTGATCTAATTTCCCTTGCCACAAGCTTGTTTTCATTTAAAAATAGAGAGTGGTAGTCAGGAAGTGACATAGTAAGATAATGGTTTGACACTTACTAGTTCTTTTTTTTTTTTTTGATGTTTCGTGCAAGACGTTTTGGCTGGTGCTTAAGCCTTCATCAGTTGCAATATAACGGTAGCACGCGTGTTTTCCATGATTTAACAAATACTAAAGAATTTGCTATTGGCGACTATCCTGTCATGTTCTTTTATACAATCACGAATGATTTACTATAAATTTATTTAACAACACATGCATCCATGCACTCCCATCTCTACAAATTCAGTCATTTTTCACTACATGCACACCACTGCCCCTATCTGTCGAAATAACTTAATTCATGTATTTAATCTCAGAATAAATACAGAACTTGTTTTTCTTCTCATAGCTTGTTGCTCAAGCTGAACTAGTTGCGGCAAATGAAGAGCGTATTCAATCATCAAGATCTTCTGAAGCATCAAGAGGTCCTGTGCCACATCAACAAATAACCTCTTCATTGCTATCATCTGCACTAGCTAGTGCTGGAATATCACAGCCTTCCTCATCTCACAGCAGTGAAGGTTTGTATTTGCACCTAGTATAGGCTAACATGCTGAAATACATCTTTTGGTCAATGCTCTTTGCACTTGTCGCTTCAAAGAGCCCTGTTTGACCCACACTGGCTCACTTTAGTCGGACCATCCATGTGATTACCTCATTTGCTGCCTTCTTCACTTTGCCTAATTGCTCCCCTGAGGAACAAAGAGTTCAAGTGCAAGCTAAACAATCATCAATGTATTTATTGACCTCTTTTCAGCAGGTCCATCAACAAGCAATGGTCCTTCAACTTCACGTCAGACTATAACAAGAGACATGATGAGTGAGGCTGTGGCATCGGCAAGAAGCGTGGCACAAACATCGTCTCACATGCAGGTATGGACTCCAACAGAAGCATGGTAGTGTTGCATGAGTCAGGGACACTTGTGTCCAAGATTCTATTTTATCGCAAATCATGAGAAGCACGCTCAGGTTTGGTAAACACCACAAAAGGTCCTGTTCAGTCTTAGTGTCCACTAGTGTTTAGTATTTGCTAAAATGAAAATATTAAATTAATATTTATGTTATTTCCAAGATAGGGATTCACTGTTTAGTCTTGTACTTGAGGAGTACTTTTAGAGGACACTTTCCTGTGCTTATCAAAATCGGAATACATCTTACTTATATAATATTGCAATCCTAAACATACATGTATGTATGAAATTACATGTATGTTCAAGCTCTGACCCAGGAGACAATAATGCCTGTAGGTAGTTTTGTATAATTATAGTCCCAATGTACACTTCATTGATTTATGATTCTTAGCAGCCTTTTCTACCAGCCTCATCCCGGGATAAAATTATGTCTGGCAAATTAAATAAATTTACGTTTTTATAGTTTATCACTACTCTCTGGGGCTTTTAGGGCTCATGAAACAAAATTTAATGGTCTGAAATAATATTAATGAATTCAACAAATTTCACCAGTGCCAAACCAAAGGCAGCCCAGTTGACTGTTTATAAGCTCAGCTGAGAAGTTGAACTAAGAAGTATCAAGAACAATAAGTATCTAATCACTGAACAAAATGCGTGGTGTGCTGTAGGGTGTGACTGTCTTTGTCACTACTAGCGTAAGCTGATTTGGATTGTATAATCTGTAAATTTCTTCATTGGATAAAGCATCTCAAAGGGCTATGGGATAAGGTGTGATGGTCTGTTACTGGTACAGTTCCAACTAGTTGTGTTCCAAAGTGGACACAGCTTAGTACTTACCAAATAACATCTAACACCTCCTTATTTTTAGTCTCAACTTCAGCAATTGAGAGACATGGGGATCACAGATGATGCTCTCAGTCTCCAAGCATTGTCTGCTACCAATGGAGACGTGCAGGCTGCTCTCAATATCATATTTGGTGGATTATAAACAAGGCAAAATAAAAAAACTTAAGTTCAGTTGCTACAGTACTTTGAAGGTAATACTCTTCTGCGAAATGTCAAGTGCAAAAAGATGGCAAATGTAATAAACTGTTCTGTAGAGGGCAACTCGATAATGTCTATTGCTTACAAAATCACAGACCTACAAATGTAACATTGTCAGTCTCATTAATGGGACACAGCGAATGATTAACCCAATGACTCCTCCATTGACAAGTAAAATCGTCTGACGTTAGACAGAGTAAAATATTAAGTATGGCCGGTTTAGGGGTGAAAGGGTTAAATTAATTAAAGTTCTAATAATACTTATGATAATTGGAAATCCATGTCAATGATCTTGTATGTTTTCATTTGTGCAAAATACTTAGGACAAAACTACTTTGTTTAATATTAGCCTCAGTTTTCCAAGTACAAACTATTAAGAAAATAATGATTATAGTTTCAATGTCCTTTTGTATATACCAGCACCAAGGTTTTCTTTTTGAAAAAAAAATTGATTTCCTCCATATCTCTTGCAATGTTTCTAGCAGGGTAGAAGTGGAGAAGGGGATAAGCCATTTGCAACAAACTGGTCACATGACTGATAATTGGTGAACTTGAAGCGTGGAATTTATAAATTCCAGAAAATTATGGGAAGATGGCGTTTGTCTTAGCCAGAATACAAATTTTTAGAGAAATAGTACTCAAGGTAAAGTTTTATGACCATTTAAACACTCGAAAATTCCATACTTTTGTTTCCGAACGAAAAGCTTTTGCCCTCCAGTGTAATTTTTCATAACTACATGCCACATGACAAAGAGGGCTCAGATTCCTATTTTTACCATAGGTCAAAGAAGTGAGAAAAAATGTGCAAGGGTTCAGACTTTCATGTATTTTGAAGGAAGAATTTTAATTAATTAATTAATTAAAGCAGTTTGAAAACTTAGAAAAATACGAGGATTTGAATGAAAATCATTGAAGCATGACTTTTCCCATTCAAATCCTTTTAAACTGTAACAACACCAGTTTAAACAACATACTTATGGGCCATGGTAGGATATTTTGAGCTGATCTTTTTATTTCTGGAAAAATAATTTCATGAAACCAGGAGAATCATTGTGTTTATGAAAAAAAGTCACATGACGAATTGTGGCAAAAGGCCTATTGCACAACAGAGAACTAGTAGACTCTTCCGTGCCCTCTCCTTTCCTTCTTGGTGCATCCCAACAATTTTTGTTTTATTTTTAATAAGAGACATACACATGTGCATGTACATACGTTGACCAGTCATAAATTTGATGTGAACTCCACCCTATATCATAGCTTTTCTGAAAATCTTTTACTTTTCACACACAGGTAAGTGAAAATGGTAATTATAATACTTATTGAAGGTTTTCAAGTTAGTGTTGTTTTCATTGGGTAAATTGCACTCCGATTCCTCAGCCTTTGCTACATCAGGAAATGTTCACCCCTTTCAATTAAAAGACTAATTAACAATTATTCGCCGAAGGCGAAGTGATTATTGGTGAATATTCACCGAGACGAAGTCGAGGTGAATATTCACCGATAATCACTGTGCCTGAGGCAAATAATAATTGTTTTAGTATAAATACACAGGTGATTATTTCAAAAAAGAGAAAAAAAAAAACATTTCAACGCGAAATCATCTTCACTTTACAGTAGCAAAACGACTACTGGCAGCCATTTTGTCCGTCGAGGTGATTATCGGCTGATAATCCGAGATAGCGAGCCAATGAGAGCGCGCGGTTTTGTGTAATCACCTGTGTATTTATACTAATGGGGGTTACATTGTATTTTGTTTTCATGATAAAATTATCAGTATGCTTATAAAATAGGATTTATTTTCATCCTACTTCACCCTTTTTCCAATGTCAATAGTGCTAGATTTCCCTAAAGAATGAGCTGCTTGGAAAAGAGCTTCAGTAAGCTGGAAAAATAAATATCAAATCTGAAACCTGTATTCAGGAATTATTGCCTGCAGAATAGCCACATGATAATAATTGAAAACTCCTCTCAAATGGGACATTCTTTATTGCCCAGAACTATTATGAACAGCTTTTTTTGCTACTTCAGAACCAAAACCACATCGTATAAAATGAACAATTCGTTAGCTTAACAACCTACAGTCCTAAAGAAAGTGTTCAAAGACAAAATCATTGTTTTTTCCTTTTTGAACCATTTTTATACATCCATTAGTATACATGTTGTGTTCTGTGATTCTTGTCCACCCGGAATTTCAGGTTACTGCCAGTTAGCTGACTGGCCTAAGCACAGCAGCATTTAAAGGTTTGCTGTGCCTCAAATTTCTTTCTTGGTTGAAGAGTAAAAGGTTTCCCGACATATCCAGCCTCTACACACAGCATATTGGGGTACTGTATAATAACGAGAAAGAAAGAGAAATAAACAAGATAACAAGAAAGAAAGAATAATTTATCATCATTTTGACATTGTTTTGGCAATTGCAGTCCAATACTTTGTTGTTGTTGTTGTTGTTATTATTATTATTATTATTACTAGCTCCCACGAATCTCCCATTCTTTAAGTTCCATTTTGAACAACAGAGCAAACAAAGGATTGCTACATTCAGACATACCTCATCATCTCCAAAATCTGACATTGTCACAGCTTTATGTGCCCAGGGATTCCAAATAACTACCAAAACATTGTAAATCAAATTCATATATATTAGTGAGACAGTAAATTATTTAAAAATTTATTTATTATTACTTATTATTCCACAAGCATGCATTGGATATGAGATGATAGATAGATAGATATCCAGCAGGCATGAGTGGAATTATAAAACAATTATTGTTTTAGTAAAAATGCCCACAAATTATGGATAAATCTTCTCTACTTTATTTTGTAAAAACTGCTGGGTACAGTTACTGATATTTGTAGAGCATGGTATAATAGCTCGTATACCATGATGGCTAAGCCAATCAAAGCTCGGCAAATGCATTATCCAATAATCTAGTTTTTAATAATAAGATTATTCCATGAGTGACTACGTTGGATATGAGATGGTAAATAGCCAAGGCAGTGAGTAGCGCCGAGTTGGCTATAACCACTGATATCGAACAAGCATGAATGAAATTATTATTATAATAATTATTGTTTTATTAAATTTTCATTAAATTCTGAACACTTGGAAATTAAAGCAACACTTGACGCAATCAGTTTCCATATTAGGTCATACGTTATATGAGCATTTTTCACAATTCCCAACAATTAAATCTTTTTCTGAAAGATCAGGAGAGCAAACTGCCATTTTCACACAAGAGCGTGGTTTCAATTACGCATGAGCAGAATATTATTCGCAGCAAAACAATTACTTGTAGACAGTTATTTGCAGGTCACGCGGTGGGCTCTCGGCCAATGAAAAGGAAAGAAAAAAATCCATCGAATGATAATAATCCCATAAGTGGTAGGATCAATTAAATTCCTTCACTTGGCAATCCATAGTAAGCATGCAAGTGTATTGATCAGTTCAAAAGTATACCTGTATCTGGTAAATTCTCTTTCCAGAGAATAACATTGCAGTTTTTAGAACCAACATTTGTTATTTTGTGTTCACTTGGAGAATTTTGATAAACCCTGAAAACAGAAATCATTATTTTGATGGTGATATTATTTTTATGCACACCTTCATTTTTTTATCAATAACTTGAAACGAAGAAATTATGTTTATGCTTTGGTGCGCAATGAAAGATAATAGACACAACTTGGGCGTAAACATGGGACAGGGAATGTACTGGCAAGGCACGGATAATACCCACCGCCGGTATGGACCACAGGATGAGGGGCCTCGGCAACTAGCTGAGGGGGTGCCTCATGCCTATATTGCAAGGCAGGCATAGTGGCTGGCATACTGTCCTGGGGCCTTGTTAACCCAGTCCTGCAAAGTAACAATATGCCCCCTCCTTAACGGGGCTTCAGCACAGGGCTGAAGGGGTGCCGCAGGCAGCAATTCCCCGCACATATTCTATTGAGGAGAACTATTAAAACAGGTTACAATAAGCTCATAAGGAAAAAATAAAATAAAATAAAATACAAAAGAACCAGAAAGCATAACAGGGGGAAGGGAGGGATTAAATTGCAGAACAGAAAAAAACGAGTTGAGCTTTGGAAATGTCAAACTGGGAAGGCTCGCATGGCGGGATGAATGAAAGAGCCAAATAAGGTAGTCATGTGATGGGAAGTCACGCTCCCCTCCCAGGCACTGCCCAGTATTTGCTTACCAGCAAATTAGCACAAAATTAAAGTGACGAGAACCCTGGAGTGAAGCCATTTATAAGTTAGAATAATTAGAAAAGGGCACAAGAATGATAACGTAAGGATTGTTATTAAGGAAAAGTAGTTAATGTATGTGTGTTGCACATCAAGGCTGTTTGCTTGATAATTTAACTTCCCACCCCACCTCTGATGTCATGTGGGAAGATGAAAGGCCCTGGTAAGGTGGTTATTACCATGGAAACATTTTTTAGAAAATTATAAAACATTAGTAAAGGGAGACTAAAACCCAACCAAAGTAATATTGAAATCTGACCGAGGGGTGGTAGAGTGTCTAGTGAAAACAAAAACCCTGGCACAGGGTGTATTAGGGCTTGACCAGACTTGGAACCTTCCTGACAAAATTTGCTGCTGACAAGCAACAGTCGGCAAAAATGT
>NC_090884.1:1385805-1390805 GCF_036669925.1 Montipora capricornis | reverse complement strand
GATGGACTATGGGAAATGGAATTTAAGAATAAGTGACTACGTAAACTCGAAGCAGTAATTTTATTCTGTAACTCAGAGCTTTTTGTGCTTTGCTTTGAATGTAAACTTGACAGATGGTTAATGTACAGCCACTCAGTCACTGAGCTTGAGTTTCCTTTTTTGAAGCCTTCAGGTCCCAGGAAGGAAGGGGAGAAGGGCGGGAGGTCCTTGTTTCTTCGCTCCCTTTAAAAAGATGTTTGTATTCCCGTCATCCTGAAATTACTTCCAAACTTGTTCTCAGCTTTTCATCCCTAAAATGGTTCAGTGTTCCCTTGTTCCCTCTTCCTCAGTTTAAATTTAGCCCATCATGTTCTCTCGTTTCCGAAGCCTCCTTGAGAGCTCCTCTTTTTTCAACATTGAAGACCCTTTCAAATGACGCACGATTAGCCAGTTGTGAACTACCACAGTATAAATCTCCACTATTACTCTTTTTTTTACTCTGGACAGTTAGTTCATATCATTGTAAAAATATACGTATTTTCGTTTCCATCTTTTAAGGACGATTAAGACAATTTTAAACCTTTGAAGTGGGATTGACTCTACACTGTATCACCAAGTAGATATGTTAAGGGCCCTTTGCAGGTTAGTGATCACATGGTACAAAAACCGCCATATCGGGACGCGAAATTGCCCACTGGGACATCTAAAACAAAGAAAATTTAGATTAACTAGCTTTGTTTTAGATGTCCTAGTGCGCAATTTGCGTTCCAGTATGGCGGTTTTTGTAACATGTGATCACTATCCTGCAAAGGGCCCATTGGCACCATGTAAAAGAACAATAAGTCTTTTTGCATAACAAAACGCGTCCAATATTGTGACGTTTTAAGTCTTCATCGCTGCCGGGAAAGTGTATTCAAAATTACCTTCACAACGGGAATAGTTAAGGCTGCTCTGAATCCACTTCAATTAACTTCAGATAAATACTTTTCAACTTTGATAAGCGTTTTATCTTAGCCTGCTGATCACTTTTCAACAATAAAAATGAGGGTCATCGCGTTCATTTTGAGACAATCGTTTCTAAACAAATTTAAATTAGGGTGTTTTTAGATGGCTTTCTGTTGTTATGGTGACCTATTATTTCACGAGAAATTGTATTTTTTTTAATGATGTTTGGAGATCTAACGAGATCGTTTGATCTCCAAATAAACCTGATGAAGGCTGGTATTGGCTAGCCGAAATATCGTTTAAAAATACATTTTCGGGTTGTTTTATCAGTCGTGCAGTAGTCTATATTTTTAAATTAATTTTGACTGATCACGATCTTCTCTGATTCAACGCTGTGCAAGAATTATCGTCCACGGTTTTTGCAGTGGTTTTAAAACTTCATTTTTACTGTCATTCCACAGTAATGAGTAGATCTCGTTAACCAAAAATTAGTGTTTCATATGCTACAACAACGTTGCCGTTATGTGTTGTAGACTCAATCCTTGTAACTGAAAAAGCGGTCTCTTGAAATTGTTGAAACAGCTGGTTTGAGCTACTTTTTTTATCAACTGGAAATTCTTTTGTTTTTTCTCACCTCCGTCTAACGTCAATTACTTGCAAGATCCTAAGATCCTAATTTAACATAACAAGTAAGTACTAAAGAGTGCAAGAAAGTGTTGTGAGTCAAACACGCAAGGGGACATGTTTTAAAATATGAACTTTCGTTCTAACGAAAAAGAAAAAAATTAAAAGAGGGTTAAAGTAAATTTCATTCATAGCGTTCAGTTAAAGCAGTCTTCTCGATAAACAGCAATTAACCCCCACCCACCCTCCCAGCTCTTTACCCCGTCTCCCCGCAAGTTAAAATCATCGGCAGGGAGCATTTTGTTTTTCATTTGGAAAATAATTACAGTTTTCTTGAATTCGTAAATTCCGATATAAGAATATTTAATCAAAACAGTCGAAAAGAAAATTTCAGTTGTTTCAAGATTTGACTTTTAAATTCTTTCAGTTTCCCAACAACTGAAACGAAAATCATAAATCCCCATTTGCAGTTAACATAACAACTATTATTTAAATTAGCATTTACTTCACTTTCTTTTGATCACTCAAATATTACATACATTTAATGATCCGTGATCTTTAATTGTGGAATAGCAAAATTTACTCTCTCAATATAATTGTCCTTCCCGTAACAAATCGAATCCCCTCGAAAATCAGTGGATAACAATCCAAACTCATGGACAGTATCATATATCATGAAAAACTGCAACATTTTGACCAGTAACTTGTTGTAACAGGAGAACTGTCTTTCAGATTTAAGGTTTCCTCTTGGCCATCAGGTGATGCAAGAGGCGAACCGAGTTTTTCTCTCAGTTCTTCCGCCATTGTGTTAAACACGTTGTCTACGTTAGTGCGGTCTTTGGCGCTTGTTTCAATAAACGAAATATGGAGCCTTTCAGCAAAAGTTTTTGCTACACTGTATTCGACTTGTCTTTTTCCCAACAAATCGCATTTATTCCCAACCAGAAGGTTATTCACTCCATCACAGGCATAGCGGTCCACTTCTTCCAACCATTGATCGATATGCAAATAACTTTCCTTTTCGTTAACATCGTAGACAATTATAATGCCGTGTGCGCTTCGATAGTAGGCCGTCGTAAGCGTGCGGAAACGTTCTTGCCCCGCCGTGTCCCAAATTTGAAGCTTAACTACTTTACCACCGACAAGAATCGTCCGTATTTTGAAGTCCACGCCTATTGTACTTATGAAGCTATCTGTAAACGTGTCGTCTGCGAAGCGAATCAGCAAACATGATTTCCCAACGCCAGAGTCTCCGATCAAAAGCAGTTTAAACAAATAGTCGTAATCCGGATTCATTTATCGGCTTCTATCGGTATCACTTCCGTCTAAACTTTATGTTTGGAATTGAGGATTCAGGTTGATATTTCGCTTACCGCTTTTCGTCAAAGGGAACAGATTTCCATATTATCTATCAGAAATTTAAACTTTCCTTTGCCTTGTCGGTTTATTGTTAAAATGGTCAGATACCTGCTGGAGGGCAAGTGACGTCAGGATCAATAACAAAAAAAGTTGATGTTGCGCGTGTGCAAAAAATTCGTCCAGTTATGACATGTTTAACCACAAAAAAAGATATGCCCTTGCAAAACTCTGATATATTCTAACCAGTTGGTTCCAATGTCAACAGGAACTCTGATGTACTCGTTTGCAATGACGATGCTGATTAGATGAGAAACGATTAAATATTTAGACTCGGGAAATAGTCAATACAAGCTAAAAAAAAAATCAAAATTTCTGAATTATTAACGCTTTTCAACTGTTTTACATGACGATTGTCACGTGGGAATCTCATGGCACATTTTTGCTAATGAGTCGTTTGAATTGCCAAAGGTAAAGGAAAGGAAAGGAAATGAAAGGAAAGGAACTTTAGGCCCGTCGCATTTCACATGTGCCGAATCTAATGCAAATGAGCGAAAACAATACACTTTTCTCATTTGCATTAGATTCGACACATGTGAAATGCGTCGTTCAAAACGGTCCTCGTCGTTCTAGCGTTGGAGCACTAATTGGGGACGCTGTAAACTGAAATTAACAATGAACACAAATCAAGTCAAATGTTGGTTTTTGAGGAGAGGGTATAAAACTGGAGTACCCGGAGAAAAACCTCTCGGTGCAGAGCAGAGAACCAACAAACTCAACCTACATATGACGCCGAGTCTGGGAATCGAACCCGCCGGGTCACATTAGTGGGAGGCGAGTGCTCGCACCACTGCGCCATCCCTGAAAATGTAAATTCACAAAATTCTCAGTGAGTTTATTGATAAACATCATTAGTACCTCGTTTACATTTTCTTCCCCATGTTGCTTACCCTGGGTGCCAGAGGACCGTTGATTTGGAATTGCAGAGCATTCTCTCCGACCTTGAAAAAAAATTCCTCTGGCACCCAGGGTACATACAACAACAACAACACCTTTATTTGTACCCTACATTAATTTACATGATTAACATATATATATAACCTAGATATATTTTGTGGAGCGGGTTGGATTTAGGAAAGTGGTCATCAATGAGTGAAGGAAGCATTTGCCAACTTTGCTTGAAAAAAACCAAGAAATAGTACAGGCTGCTTAAAATTACCATTAAGGGCTAAAACGATAGGGCAGCCTTACTTAGGTTATTAATAAACGATTACATTAAAATGTCAGGTTACACAATCACGCACACACTGCACAAAACAAAAAAATAAAAATGGCTAGCAGAAAAAAGAAAACAACAAAAGAAAGCTAAGATGCCAGTATTGAACAACGGAAAGCCAGAAAAAGTATAGTGTTGGTAAATCTTTTCGCAATTAATATTTGGCAATAAGAATTGACTTAAACTTTTCCTTAAAACGTTTGAGAGAGAAGAGCTTGATGTCATCACTCATATCATTCCAAACTTTAGCACCCTGGAACTTTATGTTGGAAATTCCACTGATAATTTGTTCTGGCTTTTGGGATAGCATAGATCATCCTGGAGGACAACCTAGTGTTATATCTATGTAAGTTACCAACAGGATTAAAAAAGGTATCAAAAACTGAAGGTAGAAGTTGATAGTGGAACTTATGCATAAACACTGCAAGTTGCCCTGTGAGCGCGGATTACGTTTGTCAGTACAGCAAACGATTGTTAAAACGAACGAATCGCGTTTGAAATGCGTGATCTCGCACAAAGGAGGTAGGTTGCAGAGTTTCCAATTTCCCCCTGGAGCAAACAGAAGTCTGACTCAGTAATTCCGTGACGTAATTTCCGCACCGAATAACGTGTACCAAAACATACGAAAACCGCTTTCCGTATGGTTTGATCATACCGCAATTCCGAACTTTGGAACAGCAATTTCCGAAATACCGCGCTAAAAACTAACAGATACCGCGTTTCCGCAGACCCCAATGTCCCCCTCCCTCAATGTCCCCCTTTTGTCAGAAGTGCCTGACCAGACCCGTCAGTTTACAAAGAAAATGCAACAATTTGAAGG
>NC_090884.1:1323305-1380805 GCF_036669925.1 Montipora capricornis | reverse complement strand
TTGTGTGTTTGCAATTTCTCCTGGGGCATGAAAATGTCCCAAGAGAATTCCAAAACAATGCCTATGCAGATTTATGGGAGAGGGGGGGGGGGGGGGAGTAAAAGAGGTGTATTATGGGATTTGTGCAAGTGAAATGGCTTTAGAAAGAAAGTGGAACGTACGAACTGACGGGCGGTCGACCGTACGATGACGTCATAACCAAAACCGAAATTTATTTCGGGGTTACGATTGGTTACGATATTTTCTTAACCATGGTGCTCTCGCGCGGAGCTCCGCTGTTACCAGGCTGGAGATTTCTGTAGATTCATGGGTGCTTTTCAGGTCCGTACTTGGTCAATAATCGACGATGACGATAATCATCATCATTATGACTCAGGTATTTTTCGTCGATGACAAATTTTGATGATAGCAATAATAAACTTGCCCCCCTTTTAGTTAGTCAAGAAGACTTAATTAGCCGTAAGTAGCTTTTGGTGGTATTAGCCTTAGACCATTTGCTGATAATTAACTTATCCTTTATATTCCCACAATTGAAAAAAGCGACTAAAGAAAGTAAGATGTTAAAAATGCAAAAGCATAAGTGAACATGAGAAAGAACAGAAAATTCTGGATTTTCTCATTGGAACGTAAAAATGGTCTGTACTCTGGATAAATAGCTACAATGTAGAAAGCAGCTGCTATGAAAGAATTTATGGGTAGAAGTTTCACAGATTTTTAAAATGAATGCAAACTAGGAGAAAATGCAAAAAATGCTAAGACACGAGGTTGATGAAGAATCGAGGTATCTTAAAGGAGAGGACTGGTTCAGTACAGACAAAAATGCTGGCTAGATTTATTGATTAAGGATTCATTTCTAAAGTTAATTGGATTGCCCTTTTGGCAGAGATCAAAAACGTTCCGAAGCCAAAGGTGGCATACTTCAGACAAGTGAGAAAATTATTTTGATTTTAGATAAAACAGTTTAAGTTTACGTCACTACTTTTTAAAACATCTCTTGTGTTTTTTGGTTTTAACTTTGGCCAGTTGTCATAATTTTTTTTTTCTAGAAAGCTGGATACAAAAATTGTAAAATGTTGAATCCCTTTTTAAAGACAGAAGAAGAAACTATAATTACATTGCAGGGCAAGTTGAAACATTTGTTGGAAATGTTGCGTCTTGTCCGGAAATGCAGACTGTTGTCACAAAGTTATGGGATACGTTTCCAAGCTAATATTGATTTAGCTTTTGATACAACGAATAAACAAGAAAGGATATGGATTAGCTGTTAAAATCTACACTTTCGTTTTCACGTGGATTTATTTAATTAATGCAAGGAGCAATATTTTTTTCCCATCACGGTACATTCACGATACCTTTCCACAAAAAAAACGAAAAACGGCTTTCGAATTCGCTAGCTGATGTACGTTTTATACCTACAAAATATGTTATACCGTAAGACTATGCAATTTAACAAAATTAAAATTGACAGACAGAAACGAATGTAGCTATACTAGGTAAGGGTGCTTTTATATCTACATTCGGGTAATTTTTACTTCGCTGTGCCTCGATTTGTTCGCGACAAGATTCGGGCAAAGTATGTCAAACAAAACAAGTTAAGACCTGTTTAAGTTAAGTTAATTTTTATTTTTGGCCCGAAGGTAGAGCTTGATTACATAAGAACGCCTTTATCTAATCAATTACCTCCTACATCTGTCGAGGTGAGGATTTAAGTCGTATCTTCTGACTTCCTTGAGCCTTAGAATTGAGTCAATCTACGCTTAATATCAGTATGGATTTAAGAAGAACGAGTTCACTCAGTCTTGACACTCGTTCTCCGTCTCGTTTCGTTTTGGGATCGGTCTTTTGCGACGCCATAAAACGTGAGATTAGTTGCAGGTGACCATTTCAGAAGATTCTCCGGCGATCCGTAATAACCTTCTTACAGACGCTTCTAGCAAGGATAGTCTTGCTGAAAAAAGGCAATATCTTGCGCTCGTGAAGAAGAAATAACGGTAATCTTCGTCCGTCAGGTGCTTGAAGGTATTTTATGAACCATTTAGAGTGATTTTAAAAGAGGTACAGGGCTTGTGGCTAGATCTTCCAAGCTGGATATTTAGGATCATCGTGAGATCGGAAATTTTTAAGAAAAGAGAAAAGGAATAATACAAACACCAAGAAACACGACAAACTATTTTCTTTGCTAAACGCTCTTTCCTTGGCGGAAAAGCAATCTTTTTGTACGTGAGCTGGTCTTATTATAGAACACTGAAGGTAAAAATAAAAGGTGTTTTTTGAGAGATGTGCATGTCAGACCTGAATTTTTCAACTTGACGCAATGAAGAAAAATGGTCAAGGTATTTGCAAGTGCATGAGCCGCAAAACTCACTCGAATTCATTGCTAACTATTGATAGTGATGCAAATTGGACTCAATCGAAATGGATCGAGTCCCCATGTTAGTGAGAATTGACTAATCCCGGTCAGATACGACGTTCTGCGGTACGACCCTGTACAATTAATTGTGTCCATTTAGTAGTATGGCTATAGAACGGCGAAAATATCCCTAGAGATTCAAACTTGGCTCAAAAGGATCGAATGAATTGTTCATCACGGTTTAGAAGGGGACTGCTATGTGCTGTTGTGTTCTCATCGATGTTTGACAACAAGTGATCTCGAGACTCGAGTGTACTTAACGCAGTGATTCAAAACGGTGTGTAAAAATTTTAGATCTGAGGAAAAAGAACGAAGAAGGTGTGCATCTTTATCCAGTACTGGAGGTAGATGTTCTTTCTTTCTTATGCGGTAGACGATCGATAAAAGGGAGATTCTTGAAATGTTGTTACGAACACGGCGCCCGCCAGTTTTCTCCAACTGACCTTCAAGGCAGCATCGCTCTTTAGCCCTCCTATCCGCCATGTTGTCCCATGCAGAATCGCCGCGGGGGCATAGAATTACCAGTAGCTTCAAAAATAAGGACTATCGATAACCTGGCAATGTAACGATTCATCAACATTTCTGCTTCAGTGGGACTCAGTAAAACACTGACATCAAGAATAGAAAATGGAGTTTTGTTTGGTCCTCTGAAGTAACGAAACGTGCATTGTTTGAGATACGAAGAGCTCCAAATCAACAACAACAACACAACAATTTCTTCAGGTATTTCCATTTCTACACATGGCATTACCTATCAAATCATGCAACGTAAATTACTAATCTATTTAATCAAAAAAAATCAAATGAGACATTCCGCTGTTTTGCCGTGATTGTTCTGCAGTGTTCTTTAGCGAAGACCGGTTACCCAAGTCCAGCATTCACGGTCAGACTCCTCAGTCCTCAAAGACCATCACAATAGCTGCAGAGATAATCCATCTCATCAATTAACTATCAACGCCTAATATTTTTCATGTTTCAGGTAGTAATTGACTTCTTTTATATGGACCATTCGACTCTGGTTCGCTGAAAAGTTTGCAAAAGCTATGCCGGCCCGTCTATCCGGCGGAGCCCTTTTTGAGATGTCTCGTTTTAAAAAAGATCTGCACAGTTTTAATCTTTTTTTTCTGCGTGTGAAGTTAAGCCAAAATTCTACCACGATTGATTCTGCAATATTGAAATTGCAGTTTTAATTCCTGTATGACTGTGGAATTAGCGAGACTCATTTTTTTGTTGATTATTTATAAAGCACACCATATCTTCCCTGTTCCACAACAAATTGAAGAGCATATTTTAAAACTCTAATGATTGAGATTTGCAAATTTCTTAAAGACATATCGACACGTTGGTACGAATCAGTCGATTTTATAGTAACTATTTGTCCTGTGAAATTTTGTTCGCAAATTAGCGCAACGTACGGAGAACAAGCTTGGCGAAGCGGTGAGAATTCGCAATCCGTGACACTTTTGTGGAAACCCTAGAGACATAGGAATTCAGTTTATTGGTTTTTTCTTTGCTACAAAAGGTTTTTCAAGTCCGGGTCCACTGATTTTCGCCTCCCAATTTAAGAGTAGTGGCCTGAAAAAACGCCCATGCTGAATTAACTTGACACCGAAGAAAAAACTTTATTATCATTTAACTGACAGACAAAAAAATATGCAGAAACAGGCTAGTGTTATAAATATTACGACCTTACTTATTGTAATATTCCTTTGATCTTATGGGGTCTTTTTGTGACATTTTGCAGTAAGGTCTGTAAAATTTATTTTTTTTGAAAATAAAAGAAGATTAATTGTAAACCCACAGTAATATTTAAAACATTTATATCACCTATTACTATTCCGACGTGAGATTTTAAGCCGATTTTCAGCATACTTACCCAAGGCAAAATGGGTTCCCTGCACAATACAGGGCTATTAAGCCAGCCGCTAAGCATTAATTATGTCTTCCGGTCATTGTTAACGGTTGCCAAGTGTCAAGAATTAAAGCTAATATACACTTGTACTCAGAAATCCTTTTACGGTCGAGTTGTGCTTAAGCCTCCGCAAAATAAGACCAAGTTTGACGTTTTGCCGACAAACTCCTTTGAGTTCCACCTTTTCTAAATCCTTGGGTTACTCTCAAATGGAATGGTCTTATTTCATTACTGAGCTCGCGTTCTTTCGGTAATCAATTATGGGTTGCTCCAAAGCGGCTTTATGAAGTCCGATAAAACCGCAATGGGTCTCATCTTGCCCTATGACTTCTTCAGAGCCACTTGATCATAACTGTTCGTTTCGATGGTTTATGATTTTAACGGAAATGTGAAAGTTCCTGAGTAAATAAACAAACTGGGCTCCAAAAGACAAAGTAATTTTGTTTCATTAAATATCGTCAGCAGGCTATGGGGCCTAAAATCAAAGCTACATTTAAATAAAAGGTTCGTGCAGTTTTTTAGATATACGTGATTGAACAAGAATCCTTAGTTGTCTGTTTGTGAACGCAACCACAAACAGGCAAAATAGGTTTTTTTTTAAATATTGCGATTGAATAAATGATCGCGTAGCCTTTTGTAGTGCCCGAAGGATTAAACCGTTAGAAGTGGAGACGTTTAAAATGCCTGACTTTCTTGAAAGACAATACCAACATATGCTTCGCCTGTGCACATTTCCGCGACAATTGCTGACCCCCTCTATTACCAGACAAACAGATTTGAAGAGTGCTGCTATTTTGGTAAGGATCTGATCTCTTTTTGTGGGACAAATAGGCGCCTAAATTTCGTTAATGTATTTAACATCACCTGAAGAGGCAAGCTCTAAAGTCGCGATCGATCATGCTGCAATGCCTGTGTTCACAGCGAAAACTACTCGAGGACCGTGTAGCTGATACTGTTGTTGACATTTCAGCGAGAGGTAAGTAGCTTTTTGAACGCTGCGGTTTGCAAAACTCACCACCCGTTACACACTTTCAGTGGTTTCAAGTCGCATTAATGGTGTTAGCTGTTGCTCGTAAATAAGCTACTCTTACGTTTGTCAGCTACGTGGGCATTGATACTGCCAGATGATAAAAAAACTATGGTTTTATTATTTGTGAAGCACATTTTTGGAGCCTTCAGTTTCAAAGGCATTTCCTTCGTCTCCTTACAGACGTACGAATTTGTGAAACATCATGCAATAAATGTCTACACTTTTTGAGGCAAATTTAGCCACTCAATTTTCTGAAGACCCCTTCGAAGAAACCGGCTTAGCCAATATAATTGCCTGGGAGACTCATTCACATCGAAGATTGGACTTGGTGTCGTTTGGCGGTGAAATGCTAAATCAAACTGGTCGGCTAGCTGTTAACTTTACAGTCCATTAAATGGAAATCTATATAGCTGGCTGGCTCTATGTAACTTGTTGAACTGGCTTTTAGAAGTGTCTGAGTGAGTGATGAGTAAGGCGGGCGCGGCCTGCTGAGAAAATTAAGGGACTTGGTGCTCACTCACTGTCTATTCCCTTAGGTTTGTCGGATGCCTCAATAAAGACAACAATACCTCTGATTCTCGGTTTTCAAAATGAATAATAACGATTTCTTGTGACAACTTCAGGGAAGCCAATTGTTTTTTGTTTCATTTATTGCCTTACTGACATTTCATGTGTAGTGGTAGACTTTCCGTGTTTGTTATCTATTTCCAATTTATCAGTTAAGTTTTAGTTTTTTCCATGCAACGGCACGAGGGATCTCCTATATTGCAAATTGAAAAAATCTTAGCAATGCCATTTGGTCAGACAGTTTATTACGTAATTTGATGACAGATCAAAGATATAATCTGATTTAGGCCCTAAACGTGATAACAATGAGAAAAGGTTAATGCAAAAATGATCAATGAATCTAGCTTTCAGAAGTTAAACCGTACATCTTAAGCGTTCAAACCGTGACATTATGAGGTAAAAAGTGATGACTTTGTAGATTTCGTGCATTCGCGTGCAAATACTTCATTCAGTCTTCGGCGACTACTTGGCCTTGTGACCTAAGAAGGATTTACTGATAAATATTTTGCGATATCAGCTTGAAATTGATACTCTGCGGTGACCTCAAAATTTTCGACGTTTGGCGAATGTTGTTCTCGAAACTAGAAATTTGTTATGGTAGTTTTTAAAAACCATTAACCATTATTTGATGCATTGTAAAATTCAAAAGAAGTTTTATCTCTACAGTTTGGTGGATGAATAAAGCATAGAAACTGTCATGTACGCAGCTAGTTTGTACATCGACAAAATAACATTCACTTTCTCTGGCAGAGTTGCGGTTTTAAAGTTCAGACTTGATCGCCAAATAATTAACTTCTTGTTATATTTCTTGACCCGTTTTCCTCCGGAATCGAAGACCCATCCTAGTTTACAGTAGATCCGTTGTGCATGTGGAATGAAAGGCAAATGCTTTAGCAAGGTTTTTTAATTCAATTGTCCTTTTATTTGGCTCAACTGACTAGATCATGCTTTCGAGAAGAAGACCTTTGGAATTAATTTTTGTTACGAAAAATAAATGCAGATTCTAACGCATGATCTTTCGCCTCAAAGCCACTGAAAATGTAACATACTCTCACGGTCAGTGCATGTAAGTATTTGGGTTGATACTGATTTGGGTGGTCGAGGTTTTTTCGCTTTTTTTGCAGGGGAAAAATTGACCCAAGTTTTCATCTAAAGTTGACTCTTAACTTTTGAATATGAGAATAATAAAGTGTTATTAATTGGGCAAAAGAGAGGTTAAATAGAAAGATCAAGAAATGAATATGTTATGATGGGCTAGTCCTTCAATGCATATATTCCGGACGGGTATGAAAATGATTGTTACTTGCTTCTCCTTTTATGTGATGCTTTGAATGAAATTCACCGATGTATCTTCAAACATGCCGTTGTTATTTCGGGATTCGTCTCGACCATGTGTTTATTTTGAGACTTCGGGGAAGTCAGTAAATCAATGAAGTGCTTTGCCTGAGCTTGTTAACGCGCTCGCCTGCTGCGGAAACAAAACACATCGTTCGATGAGCAAGAACGTAAATTTGAAAAAAAATATTGAACATATCAGTAAAACCTTTAGCTCTAGTGATTATGTTGAGAGACTTGACGTGGAAGAAATCAGCCGCGAGCGATGATTGCGAGTCATACTTCGTCAGCCGCCAAAAAAAAAACTATTTTCCGTATACTACGGAAATGCCGTTGTGATTACTGAAAAGAAAAGCTAACATAAAAAAGTACTAACGTTATAAATTATACTTCATTTTGGCCGAATTTGCAGCTGACAAATTTTGGGGAGTAGCAAGTGGAGAAATTGCCGGATATTTAGTTTGAAACCAAAAATGTTTGGGTTAGTAGCCTGGATAAACGACAAACACACTGAGGGGCTCCACGATCACATACAAACGGAAAATAATTAGTAAGCGTAACGCAGTTTAGCAATTTAAAAAACCCTTCGGCTTAACGATCTTAGGAGGACTCTAAAAATGACACTGAAAAAGTTGTTTTATTAAAGCTGGCAATGTCGCGTGAAACGCTAGCTCGTATCAAAGAAGCAAAGATGATAGCACTCAAAATCCAGACACTTTGATTTAACCCTGTATTAGAAAGAAAATATATTAACTCTAAAGTATATATTTAACTTATTACAAACCGGGCTATTTGCTTTTGGTGATCCAAGAGAAGTCGCCGAATTTTTTCAGTCTTCATGAAAGATCCTATGCTTTGTAGACCATCGATTTATATTGAAGAGCTCAATTGAGCCACAAGTGAAGCGAAGTTCAAAATTCTTTACAATCCCAAGCGAAGCGTGGAGACTTATTTATGATTACTTTTCTTTTAGCCGCGATTAAATAGAGAAGTTGTTTCAATCTAACACTCTCCCCATCTCATCCTTCGAAAACCATACGGAACGTTCCGCTTTATCATTTATCTGTAGACAGTATTAAAATTATCTTCAATTTACTCCTTGCTTTGAGATCGTGGTGTGTTTTGCTGCTGTGCTCGAAGCGTTTTCAGTTCGTTAATTTTTTTTCCTAGGTTGAAGATGCTTTCCCAGAAGAAGCGAAGAACTTGTTGACCTTTGTTCAAGGGAAATCAAAGCGAGAAAACGGTCGAGGAGTTTATCCTTAGGTTTATTCGTTTGTTTGGTGCTCTGGGCTATCCTTGATAACATGAGGTTTCTATTTATTCTAAGTAACTTGCAGCAGAACATTTCTTGATACTACACATGCTTGATAATGATTAGAAACTGCTTTTTACAACAAAAAAGTGACTAACATTTTTAAAGGCTAAGTGCAAGTGTTAGGTAAGTCTGTCAAGTTGAAATAGCCTTAATGCATTGTCTGGCCTCTGTTCTGGGCATGATTCTCTGATTAGTTGTGGTATCAGACTCCCTGATGCACATCCGAATTAATCCGCGTGGCGATAAAAATTGATCACATAACAGTCGGTGCATAGCACAAGGGAGTCATCGCAGAAGCATACAAAGCATATTCGCGGTTGGTTCTGAGGTGAGAGCCTATCTAAAGTTCATTACCTACCATACTTGGCAAACATAGCGAACTATCTACTCATAGGAAAATCCTGCTCTTATGTAAGTCATCAGTAAAAAGAAATTCTGAATGGCATGGCAATACACCCTGCCGAACACATAAATAAAGACACAATAAAGGCCTACAGTTGTTTACATGTGTCAGTAAGCAAAGCTACTCTTTCTTTCTTTAATTAAGCTAAACTTCACTGCGCGCAAGTACTTCAGTTCCATTTGGGTAAATTAGAGGACGGCTCTGTGCAGAGTTGCCCTGGTTTAATTCTTTTAATATCGTGAACACAATACTTAAGTCATCGCTTGGCAGAATACATCTCCTTCAATTTTTAGCCGATGATTTCCCAGTTTCGTTGTTCTTCAAACACTAATGGAATGACGGTGGTCTCCTGGATGATCTCAAATTTGGGGGTGTGGTGCAGCCGTGGTCGAGTAATAGCATTAGCAAGATTCTTATTGTTGTTGTTGTAGAGTACTGAGCAGTAGGAGCAGTTATTCGTAATAGTTGTTCTCGTGGAAGTATACGTATTAGTAACACCAGCTCAGTTATGTTAATAGGTCTCTTTTTACTGAAGATAGTAAATTAAAACGACTATTTAGATTTTAGTCCTGACAAACAACCGAAACGTGTTTGGTTGTATTGAATAATTTTTCTATCAACAAGGGATCTCTTTCTTGTACAAACTCAAACTCCTTCCAAGCTCCTTTCTGTGGTTGAAATATTTTAAAGACTGTCCTTTTAAACGCATGGTATCTTTTATGCCCAGGAATTTTGCTAAAAATGAATGTAGGAAATATATAAAAGTGATACAAAAGTAATAAAGAAAAGTTATAGTTGTAGCAGTGGTGCTATATATGAGTAGCTTGAAAGGTAGTACATGTAGAGACCGAAGTAAAGGGGCAGTAAAGTTGTAGTAGCAGCAGCCAAATTGGTTGAAGTAGACTGAAGATAACAGCAGTACAAGAACCATTAGCAATAGCAACTGCAGTCAGAGCAGCAGAAGTAGTAGCAGTATAGCATCACCAGTGGTCATGCTTGGAAGGAGCCACAGTGGACACAGCAGTTGAAGCAGAACTGAGCCACAAAGTAAGAAGAAAAGCAGCAGCTAACAGAACTGAGCAGCAGCAGCAGCAACAGCAGCGGTGGCAGTAACAGAAAACGAAGGGTAGCAGAACTAACTGAGAAGCATCCACTGCCAGAGAAATCAGTTGGACCCGCGAGTTAGCACTGCACCACTTAGAAAGAAGTATTAAGAGACTGCAGCGGTAGCGTCCACTACTTTCAATGTGGAAAATCCAGTACATCTTGAGAAATCAAGTAGTATATCACGATAACTTCTGGTAATTACAGATAAATACTTTTGTGTAGAATTTGCAATGTAAGATATTTTTTTGTAGGATGTTTTTGAGTAGTAAACTGGCATTGCCTGTTTTTGTCCTTCCATGTGTAAATCCCTTTTTTGTATTTAAATTATAGTTATTTCTTCTCTACAGGAAAACACAACAGTAAATTCGCTGGAGACGACACGCAAGTCTAGTTAATTCCTAGAGTTACTAACATAAAGTAACATTAATTTACAAAGGAGTGTACATTCTCGATTTGTGGAGGTTGAGGCTTCCAGTCTATATAAAGATCAAAAACGTTTCATAACAATGGATCGTTTCTCTTAATTCTGCATTTCATTCTAGTCCTGAAATTCAAGTATAATGGCTTTTCCTGATTGAATGGAGAGGTAATATTTTGATGTATTTTAGTTCATTGTTAATTAAATAATCGGCTCTAGCTACAAGAAAGTGTTATAATCACTTCCACAGGAGACTGTTTCTCAACAACCGGCTGTTTTAAATTAACAGACGTTCATTCTTGAATACCTCCAACCCCCAGAGTGAATTTAGCCTTTACAAAAGGGATTTCTTTGAGAATATTTTATTAGGGAGAAATAATGATCCAAGGGGCTTTTAAAACATCAAGAACTAAGTCAATAAGTTGGTAATTTACTTGGCAGCAGCAGCGACAACCGTGAATCTCTCAGTAGTTTTAGCAGCTTCCCCAGTGCTTAATCATTTGACACTTTCGAATATTCTTTCATGATGGTATACTGAAGTAGTTGCGCTCTCAAACCCAGCAGTAGCAATTGTCGTGGGGAAAGAGAATAATTGAAGAATTTCAGTGTTAAGGAAAGGGTGAGCTAGTACTCTTTAAAGTGTTACACCTTCTTAGTTTGAATGTCCCAAACCAACTTTTAACATGATACGGAATTGGTAAACTTGTATAACCTCCAAAACAATAAATGTTTTAATTTGTAATTCTTATTGTTCGCCCCCGATCGTTAAGCCTTAAAACAATTGTAACTTCCTACAATATATTTTTGGAATTAAACCAAGGTCTTTCAGCTTTCGGGATATCTTCATCTAAACAGAATTGAGAACAGTAGGTTTTCGTCTCGATTTGCTTTTTACAGTTGAACAACATTTCACAGCCACTTTTCAGTTCAGTGCAATCTAAGATATTCAATTTGAGAAATTCATGTCCATAAACAAAAAAAAAAACTTGTCGAATTTACTTCCTTAGCTTGCTCATTATTTGGTTGTATTTTAATTTAATTCATATGTTTTCGATAATTTTGTACCAGAGGATTTAGCGTTCAAAATGAATTCCACTTCAGTTTTACCGTTTTATGCAACTGACGTTATAATCATTATTGACAAAATATATTTATCTTTCTGAAAAACTGAATAAGAATGTTCATTGAAATTTATAGAATCAATCAATTAATAAATGTTCCTTCTTGTTATTATATTAATTTAAGGGTTTTCTTCTAGGTGGAATGTAGAGAGAATTTGACTGAAAATAAAATGCAGTTTTATGTGGACACCTCGTTTTTCTTTATTCCGCAATAAATTTTGAAGAAGCATTTTTCCTTAAGGTTGAATTAGATTCAACGGTCCCAAGAGAAAAGTATTGATCCCCTTTTTGGCTTTGACGAGAAAATAGTTACAAACTCCTTTCGATCAAAGTAAAATTCAGTCGAAAAGATATTGAATTCCTACCCGCCGTGATTTTTCCTTCCTCCAGTGGGGACATTTGGTGCCAGTAGACGGTTTTCATTTTTTTCTACGCAATTCCTCTCCTTTTCACTCAGAGACGGATATGAAGACAAGGAAATTTTCAAAGTTACTGTTCCTCCACGATCCTACTTCCATTTTAATGTTAACCTAATGCAGTTAACAAATGAATCTTCGGGTTCTCTTGATCCATTTATTTATCCATTTATTTATTCATTTGCTAAGTCCTATTCATACAACATGATTTCTAAAGGAGTCCCTAGATTTTGAAATTACCTATTCGTAAACTAATCGTATCTTATAGAAACATTTGCGTGTTTTAACCACTTCGCTTTTACTGGAGCTAAAGTAGGTTTGTTTATCTGTTATTAACACAACAGCAAATGGCATGACATTGCCAGAAGTGGATCGCATTGATCTCAAAATAAGTACACTTTAAAATTCTTATTTACTTGCAAACATTTTACCACAGTTTAGGCCTGTTTTTGCTCGCCTTCTTTAAAAATCCACTCCTAAATATCAGTTTAAGACTGGATCGTTTATCAGAGGCACATTTAAAATCGCTGAGTGAAAGGATGATCTCGTGCTGCAGCGTTACATAACACAAGAAAACTCCATCTTCTCGGTTACTTTCCAAAAATGGACTCTTCGCCCCATGTAGCATGTTTCAATATTGAATGTCTGGGGCAATTTTTGATTAGCACTCAAGGGTATGACGGTAGAGTAAAGGGTATGACGGTAAAGTAAACACTCGCATGCAGCGGTAAATAATACGCATTTTCGACTCCCACGACACATCCTTCTTTATTTCATGGGAGAATGAGTTCTCTCAGAAATATTTACAAATAAATAAAACTTTCTATAGTTCTTCTTTCAAAGAAAGTGCCGGTGCCTTGGTTTCATCTCTACGGTAACAGATTTGATGGGCGAAATTGCGCGTTGTAATTATACTTAAGACGAGTTGTTCGCGCTCACGTAACAGATTCGTTGCGCAGAGTTTCTCGCGCAGAAGAAAATGAACACAAACGATAAACTGGTCAGTTTTTGGGTCAACGAGCGAACTCAGACGGCAGTTTGAGTATTTGTCTAAATCGTTAACCCGAATGACCGCTGTTGTTTTGCTGTTGACTTTGACGTACGTTTTGTGATTTATTGGGGAGTTAGAGAAGAAAATGTCCGTGTTTTACTACAAAAGGAGTCTGGAATTGCGTGAGAATGATTTATAAAACTAATTTCTTTGTCGGAGAGATGTCGGTAATATGAAATCGGTCCAACGCCTCGGGTGAAGAATTTTAATTGTGAGGCTGGTTTTTTCACAAGTCACACGATTTTGTTAAAGGTTTCATCTCAAAGCTGTTTTAAAAAGAACTGATTAAGAAGAGGGTTTGTTATTCAGTGGCGATAAAAATTCGAGCGGTAATGACTCATGCAATCTCAAATTTGTTGTCAAAAATCACTGGGAAACCAACGTTCTCTAAAGCAACTAGTCATAATATGACCACGAAGACAAAATAATCAACTGACGTACGTTTGTTAATCAATGATGCGATCTACAAATGTTTCTTGATTAAAATCTTGCGGTACGCACTGAAAAAGCACGCAAACATTTTCATTTTTGTTGCAAGTTCAACAGCTTAGGTATTTAATGGAGAGCTTGGGTTTTAATTATTGTCTTCACAGGGGTTGTGGATTACTGCTATGTTCATTACAAAAACATTGACAGCGCGTTTGTATTAGCTTGTCTGATAGGAACACTGGGTTGCCTGAAGACAATACGTCTTTCTTTAAAACCCTATTCTCTGATATCGTCAATTTTGTACAACTCTACGATTTAAACTTCCTCAGTTTGGGATGATCTTTGTTCAATCTGCGCAGACGAAGAACGTTATTAGCACGCATTTGCACTCATTACAAATTGGTCCATTTCCCCTTTCCATGAGGCAAAATTGTTCACATGGAAGTTTGTTTTGGGTTAAAAGAAACGTCCGTCGGACACGGCCGAATTAAGTTTGCCTATTCCCATAAATTGACACTTAGGCTCTCAGACGTCGAAAATTGATCTGGAGATGCCTAGAATTTAAAAGGGCTGGGACAAAGGGAATTTTAAAGAGCAGACATTGAACAATCGAATGAAATTGCTTTCAGCTAATATACATATGAGATAGACATTGCTGAATTTTATGAGGACACGCAAAGTTGGCGTTCTGCACGCAAACCTAAAAAGCAGTTTTTTAGGCCGGTTTGTGTACTAAAAGTCACGATAAGGGTTCGTTACAAGCGCTTTGTCTTTATAAAGGATGGGTACTTCAAACGGGGAGAAACCACTAAGGAAAAGATATACCAGGGGTCGATAGGTCGATAATTGTAGTTAGGTAATGTGATTACGGAGGGCGCTCCATTGGAAAATATTGTGTATTGTTGCAACTTGGAACCCCACCATAACATAAAGAAACTAACAGATTAAAGAAATGTTATCACGCTATTTTCAAGATTACTAGTCAGGTCGCTGGAAGAAAGAATCTAGCAACAGGAAGTGATAAAAAATTGAATAAAATTGAATGCAAATAGTGTTCCATTGTGTCGTCTTCCCTGATTATTTTAGCACCGAGGCAACTCGTGAATGGCAGGCTATGTTCGGCAAAGTGACTCTGAACAAACATTCTTCTTTACCTTGAATGAGAACTGAAAACACGGAAAAAGAATGTGTCAACCTTGCGTCTGAAAAAAAATTGAATGTGATCGTTTGTGGAGATTCGTTTATAAATTTCAAAGGCCTTGGAAAAATTACACCATGTGTAGATCTGCTTTGCTTTGCTCGGCCAGCCATTAAGACATAAATACCCAGCTCCTTCCTTATTTATTGTGTGCAACTGAATAGAAACTAAAAAACGGTTCACGAGGTTAATACTTTCAATTCTTGTTATAATGTTTAACAAGTCTCTCCCAAAGGTCAAACTATCGGACGTTTGTCTTTGACTACTGAATCCGACTTAAAAACAGAGCTTAAAGGCAGAACCAAGACCTTCTTTGATCGTTCATCTGAAGTTAATATAGCTTTCATTTTGCGTGAGGAAGTGTACGCAAGGAAAACTGAAGGATTGCTACGTCAGGCAGGGACCAAAATCTCATCAGGCGGGCCAGGGAAATTTTGAACTCTTTCGCTATCTTTTCAGCGAAGAAACTACTCTTAATGGCAAACGGGGCTCAGCGAAGCTCAGCCTCCTGTCTCTGCTGGCAAACAAGAGGTCATTCGATGAGAGAAAACGGCGCGATGCGACATCACAGAAACACCTCTGTCAATGACCTTGAAATCAAATAATTGAGACATTCGACGACACACGTTACCGTTGCATTAGGAAATAAATATTGCGCCGCAGATCACTGCAATTTCCGTGTCGAAACAATTAGCTTCGAAAGGTCGCGGACTTGCTGTCAAGCAAGATATTGAGGTTCACGTTGCTAACTAAGAAGAAAATCGGTGCTCGTCGAATTTTTCGAGGAAAGACTCGAACAGGATTGACAGGATTGCACTGAGGGTCAACTTTCAGCAAAACAGTTATTTTAATCTTGAACTGTTTAAAACGGCAGACAAAGTCAGCCGGTTCAACACGTCGTTTCCTTCCTTGTCAAGGCCACAGTTTACGTTTCTTAAGTACAAAAGTTAGAGTTAATGTTGGAAAAGACGGCAACACTAGAATCCGCTGAAACTTCCTTTCAAGGTTCAGGACACCTGTAGCAGAGAAACATCGAGGAAGACGAAATATCGGCGGAAACAATGTTTAAATTACCTAAATATTTTCGGAGACAAGAACGTGTTTACACAGCCACCTTTTCGACTTTGGTAGTAAATTTAACGATAAATAACATCCACGCCTCGGCACGATACTTTCTGAACAGTTTGTATTATTATTCTTTTAATCCAGTTAAATTTTAAATGAAGAAAGTGGAGGTGCTTGTAACAGATAGGGGTTAAAATGCGCATATCAAAAACGCAAAGCTTCGCTTCGGCGGTTTCCGAATACAGATAGGTGTCGTCGAAGACGGTTTATCGCCGACTGACCTAGTGAAGGTCGTCAATTTGTCACAATCGTCTTTGTCAAGGTGTAATACAAAGGGAAATAAATGATTTGTTTCTGTTATTTACTGGATAGGAGATATATCTTGACCTAGTCGCCCCCAAACTAAATAACGTGAATTAAATATTAATCTGCAGCATACCTTCTAATTTTCCAACTGACAAAGTTGAAACTTTGACGACACTAAACCGCGAACACATCAAAAGCTATTTAAACGACTCTTTAATTTTGTATCATTTCATCTTGTTTGTCTTGGACATAAATCTTTTGGAAACACACTGCAAGAACGAATAATTCACTCAATTGCTTTTAGCAACTAATAATTCAGCGACCATTTCTGTCTTGGCCGAGGCACACATCGATCAAGCAACTTAAAACTTTAAGTTGAGCGAATGAAAAAATACTTTAACACATAGCTAAGCTACTGGTTTTTATGAGTAAAGGTAGTAAAAATATCTATACTATACAACTCCTATCTTACAACGAGCTTTACGAAAAGCTTGTCAGAGCGTCTAAGCGGAACTCTATTTACATTCAACACTATCGCCGGTACATTCGTAGTCACTAATCTGTTTCACTCTTGGAACAGTTCCTCCGCAAATAGTTATAAAATACTGTATGTTTCTTCAAATGCAACAAAAATTCGTTATAAATGTCTACCTAAAATGTATTAGAATAGAAATAGAAGGTTTTAAGGCCTGGAGCCTGTATTTTTCTAAAAAATTATGTTCAAGTAAAAACCTTTAGTGTTCTTCTGAAGAACGAACGCATGAGTTTGGACGAACTCGCGTGGAGCTCTTAGCGCCGTAAGATCCTCTGCTTTGTAATTGCTGCTCTACGAGCAGGGAAGGTAGGGCCAGCTCGTTGGTGTTCCGGACAATAACATATCCCTAAGAAGTGTCTCGATAGGAGTCTTACCCACGAGACGTACAAAGAAAAGCTGTTCCACAATGGACGAATTGATGCTTCGCAACGAAGGCAGTCTCAACAGCAGTTTTCCAAAGCGCGTAGGTTGATTGGGGTATTGGTTTCTTGTATACTCCTCAAGAGCGCACTGGGTCTTTTCTTGAAGACTCTCAATGTACTGGGGGTCAGTGAGACCGGACGCATCTGTGAAAATACAATTAAACATAGTATTGCTACAAACTCGTTCGTAATGTCGCCTGTGCAGCACGGAGGAGGAGAAACACACACTCTTGACTCTACTGTAATGTTACTATTAATTTACCAAAACAGATAAAAGGCCGTCAATGCCCGCAGAGAGTCATCAATAAAATATGAAGACGTTCCACAAACATCAAGCTATTACCATCCCCCGGCCCAAAAGATTTTTCTTACGGGAGGCTCACCTGAAGTAAACAGCACGATAGCTTTGAGGCAAGCAAATTCTGCAGCATCCACATGAAGATTGCGATATTTCTCGATCTGTTCCTGAAATATCCTAACGTTATCCATGAAGGTGACCATCCTGTCTGGCGACATATGGTTCGAGTGGATACCAGCGGACGCAAGAAGTGGTGCAACTTGGAGAGGCATCGGACATTGGGCGGCGTTGAGTACAAACAACTCACTCCAAACCAAACGTAAAAGCGCCACTTGATCTGTAACTGCTAGATCCGGAAAGAACGGGATGTTACGAGCCCATTCGACAGCACTGAACAACAATCGCGCTGCTAGCTCACAGATGTTCTCAATGCCCATTATGCCGCACGGCATGTTCATGCCCTGTTGGAATCGTGTGGTGGGGTAAGGCTCTGCTCGGAGTAACAGGCTGATAAAACCCGACAGAAACGAATGCCCATTTGATACATCATTGCCGTTCAGGGCCGAGTGTTGTGGACTCGGCTGCGGTACTTGTGTTGGAGGGATTCGACCTCTTTGAACGGCTGTCGAGAAAAGGTGAAAAGGTTCATTCAACATCTTACTCATGCACTTGCGATGAACACTTAAGACTTACTATTATTGATCGGCGGCAAAAGTGAGCCACACGGATTTATAATTGCTAAATGATAATTTCTCACCCGTACCCTCGCGTCTCATTCCGACTTTGATACATTTTCTCAAACGGCAGTACTGGCACTGGTTTCGATGATGCTGATCTATAGGGCAATTTCGTGAAGCACGGCAAGTGTAGCTGAGGTTACGGCGAACGCTCCGTTTGAAGAACGACTTACACCCCTCACAGGTGAATACTCCATAGTGTTTGCCTGACGATTTATCCCCGCAAACGGCACATTCCACTTGCTGCACATTTTTCTCAGTCGATTCTTCTAATGGTTCTGTCTTCTCCGTGCACCATGTTTGAGCAGGGACTCCGGCCATACCACCCGGCAAATTAAGACTGTGGATATAATTACAATCCAACAGTTAGCGTTGGTTCAAGAGCGCGCGCGAGCACAATTGGATAACGTTTCCGCGATCGGTCGCTTCGCAATGGCGAAGGATTTTTACAAGACGGATATCAATAACGCAGAATTACAAAGGCTCTGCTGCGCGAATTGACTTACTAAACTTAAAATCTCGTTTTTGTCCCAGCTAAGTGGCATATGTAGGTTGAAAGGGGCAGCCGCAAAGAGGACATACACAAGCGCTGAATGTAAAAACAGCACTCGTGTCATGTCTGAAAAGACTGAACTTTGACATAATCTGTTGGAAATGTCGGGTTTCCCTAGCAACTCATTCTATATATGGTAGGCCTGTCAAGATTGAGTTCAAGGGCTCTTTTTAAGAGAGCCCCAGGGCTAAGGAACGTTTCGCGTAACTGCCCGTCACTTGCCACGAAGGCGAAATGATTGGTCGACAGTATTCAGTTACGCTACGACGAACACTTCTTTGTCTGAGCGCGAGTGATAGGAGTTTTATTTTAGGTCTACGTAAAGAGCCTTGAGTAGCTCACGCTGTTTAATAGCTGCCCCTGGGCGATGTGGGGTCCGCAGAAAAGAAATTTACAAGTCAGATTGGGAAAAAATACATTATCAAGGCAGCTTGCACAAACGAAGTTCGCATGACGGCGACACGTGAGCTCCTTTATTGAGTAAACAGCAATTTAACACCTAGGCATGCGAAAACAGATATCACGAAACCCAAAAACGGAAGACACGTACTCAAAAGACCGCCTTTTTGGTAGCATAAGCTTCCTAGTTAGTTTCTCGCTTTGTTGATAGTCACGCCAGGAGATACAATAGCAAAATCTGCCTCCCCTTGTGAACCCTTCACCCAAGGTCTTTGAAGAAGAAAGAAGGAAAACTGTTCATCTGACCCGCATGCGAAGATAAGACAGCCTGTCATCACACGCTAAATTAAATGACAAGCCCCTGATAACGGAACAAAAGATTTGAGGTGGATAATTTTCAATGTACCTCAAACGTACCCAAGGACACGCAAGCTTGAATATTTACACAAGCATTAGACAATGTATAACTTTAAATCGCCGATCAATGCTACAAGCTGCTGGGTGCTAAGAGTTGGCGCAGCCTATGTACTAAGACAAAAATAACCGCTCTATCGAAGAAAACGACGCATCGCTTTCTGAGTCGTTTGTTCGTATAGAGGAGGAAAATGATTCGAAGACAATTTACATAATTAAGCAGTGAGAAATGCCGAGAAGATGCGACAAAACAAGGATGCTTACTAAATTCGACTGACCGCCCGCCCGCTATCACTCATCCAATTCGTAATATAATTAACGCGAGTCACGCAAATTTCACAGTCTGAACTAACTGCTTTAGGGGATTACTCTTGGTGACTTTTGTTAGTAAATAGACTCTTTTATCCTGTAAAAGGCACTTTCAATATTTTTGCAACGAAAGTAAACAGTCTGAACAACAATGAACTCACGCGCATCGCGGTAATTTTCGAGTCGGATCCTGCAGTACATCCAGACAAACAGTCTCTACGTTGCATTCTTATAATAGCTTACATTTCATGCGGATAAAATTGCACTATTACGAAAACACGAAAAGCTGATGACAATAGTTCCGAGACAGCTCGACGAATTGTGTTTATACAAAATTCTATTTAACTTTGACACGATTCAGGGGGGGAAGTGGTATCTTCTTGTTTCTCTTTTGTTAAATTGTAGCTGACATCCGAAGAAAAAATTACAGGGACGAAAATTTTGAAGGCCTTCTCTTTCACATTGTATTTTTAGTGCATCGAGAAGGTTTAGGAATTGATGGCTGATGGAATCGACTGACTGAAAGTGATAATTGAACTCCGTCTGTCCTTTTGTTCAACTCTGCTGACTGACTTGATGAGGTCAATGAATTATTACTATTATTATCATCATTATTATTATTATGCAATTCGAATGGCGTGCTTCATCAGTTTTAAGAATACCACAAATTAAATGGCAGAAATTCTGACGTTACCTTAGCTAACTCGCTGACTTCTTCCGAATTGCATCGCTGAATCAGAACTGAACTGATTGTCATTTCCAAATGCTTTCCAACACACGCAGAAATTGTGTTGTGATTATATAGCAAGACGAATAATAGATTAAGAGGAAGAAGATAATACACTTGGGTCAAGCGAACTTTCAACAAGTTAATGCCAAAGGTTGAAACATTTAATAGTCTGAGTATAAAATTACTCAAAGATTACTGAGAAGGAAATACCACTTGAGTTTGGGTCAAAGAGTTTCATTGGTCAAGCGCGACTCTAATCAATTCAAGAACGTGACAGAATGCTAAACTCCCACGCAATGGCCTCGCTTACGCAGACTTCCTTGTACTGAATAGTGACCCGAAGCCCTGTTATGTAAACAAACAAACCACAGGACTGACTTTGTTTTCTTTAAGGTTAAATCTGAGCAATTTACTCGCAAATGATTCATTTAAGGCTGTAGTTTTTGTGTTGATTGAGGGAAATAACGACGGCACGGGTTTGTATTATGACGTTAACTTTTCAAGGAAACATGAAAATTTTTGAACTTTTGCTTAAGAAAATAATATTACAAACAGTGAATGTTATCTTTGAAAACACGGAAAGTATTGATCCAAGGAATAGAAAACGATTATATGGGGATAGAAAAACCGCGCGCCACCCTCGAATTTAATCGATTAGTTCCAAAATACGTGGATAGAATGAATAATTCAACTGATGTAAATTAGGTGTTCTCGAAACAGGCAATATTCTATAGTATGCCCTCAACGAAAGTTCGTGGTAATCTTAATAAAGAAGAGTTTTACCAATTTTGAAACAACTCTGATCATTCTTAAAAAAATTTCTTGGAACAACTCTGAAGTGTTTTAACATCAGTTTCGGATTTTTGTTTCCTATGTTTTCGGCGGCCTTTACATACAAACAACTTTTCAAAATATACTTAATGTCAGTTTCTATTTTCATATCACTGGAACAATCCTTCGAATTCACCATGAACCACAGGTGGAAAATAAATTTGCAGATTCAACCACCGTAATTGATACGAATCAGCATTCTAGTTTTACAACATTGAAAAAACCTAATAAGACTGTCTCGTGATAATTCTCCAACGAGAGTCTAACTTTTGACTTTGTGTTAAATACGAAATCCTCTCAGTTTCTCATACCATTGCCAGCACAGTATCAGACGATGTGAATCGTGACCAGACGTTATGTAATGAAAACTGGTTGTAGGAATCACGTCAAGTGTGACCTGAAAATCGCCTTTAAATTTAAAGAGGAAAGTCCGGTATTAAAATTAAACAAACTTATGGCCATTAGTAATCTGTTTTTTGAAGGAAATTTTACGTAGTTCACCAAAGCAAAAAATTGTCAAAAAGATGGCATCTTTATAGCTTAACATTAATTTATCCGCAGAAGAGAAACGCAGAAAAAGGAAAACGTCAGCTGCTCAGAGTAACAACGTTTGAATTGTGCCCGACGGCGGCCTCATCAGTCATTGGATGGTGGGTGGGCAGAGATACCCTTCCAACTGATCCTTGGTTCACTCAGCGGTTGTGTTGGCTAAAATCGCTTCGACGGGGCCGACAGAATCGCGTTAATTGTGTCAAAGATGACTACATAGGTCGTCCTTCCCAGATCATTGATACCCAATCAGGAAATTTGAGGACACAAACCACCTTTCTTTTTTTAAACAGAAAGATGTTTAAAAACGTTCTCAAATCTTCAAAACAAATTTGCTGTGAGAAACAACGGATTTGTGATTCATGCTTGATATTTGCTACTTATATAAGCTGTTATTTTTTTATATCATCAACAACCATCGGTTAACGAGCGGATTGGATCTGCTGAAGAACGGCTTCCTGTTCTTAAAATTTCTAATAAAAAAAACAGTTTAGACGTGCCCTTGGTTAAGCAGCGTACTAAAAATAAAAAGGATGTGTTTCACGTTTCGAAAATGAACAATTTTATAGGATTTTGCTGTAAGCAAATTGTTGAACGGAACGCCCTCACTTAAATCAATGATGGCGGAAAACCCTCAGCTTTTGACCGCTAAGTAGAGACGGCGGAGTTTCACTTAAATGAAAGCAAATATATTACAGTAACCATTAGCGCAAACCGCCTACATTAACCATTGGCATGAAATTTTAAGGTAGAAAGTGTTAAATGGCATATTCTGTCCTGGAGAAGAAAAATAATGGCTCTACTGAGCTTCTTACAGAGGCCCGTAGTCCACTTTCCCCCTGATATTGCACAGGATCGAGCTGAAACGTCCAGAAACCGACTTCAAAGTTTTTGGGAACAATGGTCGTTTTAATACTAGAGACACATAATTTGAGCAATTTATTTTAATGCGCCTTTTATTTCGCCATATAATTCGTCTTGTACAGAGACGGCCGAGAGACGCATTATGCGTCTGGACGCGGATACAAATCGTTCAATGCATCTCACTCGTCTTTAAGGAGAACTGAAGGGAGGCGTGAGACGCATTCGGTTCGTCTTGACGATCTCAATCGTTTACTACGTCTTCAAAGAAGCATCACACGATTTACTTAGCCTGGACACATCACAAGTTGCCCAAAGTCGTTCCTCAGAAATTATACGTCTCTAGTATAAGAACGGCCAATCTCATATCTAGTGAAGAAAAATCTGCTTCTGTGAAAACGACTACACAAATTTACACTAATCATTTTAATCATACCAATTAAAATTGGTAAGAGGGTAAGTGTTTAAAGACTTAAAACCTGAAAACGTTGACTTAAAAAAAAGGTGATGTATGCTTTGTTTTCGGATGTGACTTTTAAAAAAACTCACCGGTGCAACCATTCTAAAATGAAACACAGATAACATTGGCCAAAGAAGGTTTCCTGTTAGCTAACTTGGCTGAGTTGGCCGGGAGATGAGATTGGCATCAATAGACTTTTGTAAGCCATTATGGAAGGGAAAAAAATTTGAACATCACACGTTTTAAACCAAAGGGGAAAAATTAAAAGACCCTGCGAGATAAATGCTAATGGCTGTTTCTCCTCAAACGCCAGGGAAAATTTACGGCTTAACAGCTTACGGCTTTTTGTTGGTAAAGTTCGTTATCTTGATCATACCCGTCTAGCGCTAAGAGAAGCTGTGTGCAAAATCGAAAGAATATATAAAGTGAAAAGAGAGATTGTGACCATGATAATCAATCATTTACTTAGCTATTGCCTGCACCAAAATAAAGAAAAAGCAAATACATTTTACTAGGATAAAGACCAACTACTCAGTGAAAAAGAGATTTCGTAGCAAAATCAATAGCACAAGAAGAATGCACATATTTGATAGTTGGTTGCAGAACAAGAATGGAAATTTTCAAATGGATCTATGGCAAAAATTTAAACTGTTCGGTGATTTTCAATTTGTTTTACACAAATTTTGGATGAGGAATACCCTGTAATGATCTGGCTCTAGGCTTGAGTGTTCCGAAAAACAGATTCAATATTTATTTTAGTATATATTGTTTTAGAAAAAAACAGTGACCAAGCAAGAAATAAGAAACGATAAGAAACCTTTCACTGAAATGTTTCGTATTTATTTTCTTAAGCAAGGGAAACTGTACGAAGTAAAATCAATTCTGTCGCCCTTGGCCATTAATGCTTAGCTTTTAACTTATCCGTAGGTTCGATTGATTTCCAGACTTTAGTAGTATATTCTTAGCCAGTGGAAGACAGAGTCACAGAAACGCCGTACAAAGTTTGATTTTCGACCTTTTTGGTTACTGTTTGCATAACAAGCTCCAAGCTCCATATTCACATGATTTTCTACTAATTGGAGCCCAAAGCAAGACGAATTGGGACTTGCGTGCACATGTTTCCAGCGCGAGTCACAGGGCTGCATATATTATTTTCTTTGCGTTCTGATTGGTTCATTAGTTTGAGTGCATCAGTTGAGATGTGTATTTCAACGTTTGGTGATTGGCCAAGAGCATCTTACGCTTGTAGAGACTGAAACGAACCTGGCTGTCACTAACTATTTACAGATGTCATCTACACCTGGGTGGACTAAGACATTGTGGAGCAAAGTTTCTTGCCCAAGGAAACGAGTTCAAAACGATTGCCTCGAACCAGCAAACCTGGAGCACAAAATCCGTTGCGTCAACAACTGAACCACCGCGTACTGTGCCTCCACAAAGTGTAGAAGTGATGTCGGGTATTTCGAACAACTGACACGATCCTACTTTTAGTCACGGATTCTTAAAAGCATGTTTGTTCATTTCCACCTGCCACAATTATAAAACCTTGAAGGCGTATTGGTGAAGGGGTCGGGGGCGGATATTCTAATCGGGGACGCGCCTCACTCGCCCGCTCCGGTCCCCCCCCCCCCCAAAAAAAAAAAAAAAAAAGAAAGATTAACACTTATTTCGATCAGCGACAAAGCAAAATAACCTTTACAGCAAAACCTATCCGAGGACATAAAGCTGTAACCCGTGTTAAAAAAAAACACTGGCTTTGAGGACAAATATCTTAATAAAACCGTTAATCAAATCATCATGCATCAGTGCAATACAACACGTATTTTCGTCCAGCCTGATACAGAAAATTTCTGCACAAAATCAGGAGACTGAAATAGTACAGGGCATGTGTAACCTACTTAACATTCCTGCTTTTCTTTTAGTGTTAAGTATTCTTTTCTTTGATCCTGGTTCAGTCGGACGAATCAGTTGGGGTCAAGAACTATCTAAATTAGCACAAAAATTCTTTTTTTAACTTACGAGAGCAATATGATCCATGGAAACCCCCATTGACCACAAAAGGTCATGAAAATGAAAGTATCAATTGTAAGTTGTTGCATGGGAAACCGGTTGGTATTTTTTTAAGCGGGCGCCTATTGTTGTTGGTGAAAACACGTATTTTCACATGAATGTGCATCTCGCATTTTCTGGTAAATCGTATGATCTGCTTTGGATGGCTGGAATTCTATTTCTGAAATGTTAGCTCGAGTCCATCTCTTGTTGCGCAGTTCCCTTAAGGGCATTAAAATCTTGTTCCACAATGAACAGTTAATCCGTTTATATTGTTACCTTGGAAATCGATCCTTCATTCATACTGCCAATAAATCTAACAAAAGTAATTTAAACTTTTGACATTTTTTAGATGTTTCAGTGTCATCTCCGACAACCGCGCATGCCGACCTTGGCTTAGGAAAGAAGAAGTGTCGAGGGCCAAAAGTATTATCGATAAATCTGTTCTAGATAACCTAATTTCTTTCTGTTATCTAAGTCCGTTGAGTGAGATGCGAGAGCAAGTGGAAAATTGTTGAACTGCCTTCACACTCAACATCCCTTTAATGACATACATCTGTTCCATGAACCATAAAAACACAGTGGCTCTGCATGAGTTTGTCGTCCCACCTCTTTGCACTTCGAAAAGAAAGACTGCAAGTTGGCTTATCTATAGCATGGAATACGGTTTCTACGTAAAACTAAAAAACCAACGGCTTGCGTAGATTGCAGTGCAAAAAAAGGAACTATTCATCTATGATTTTTTTTTTTCAAAAATGAGGCACCACGCCCTGAAATAAATCGTTCTTAATTAGTTCGGACATTGTGAGCACGCAACTTCGTCCAACTGGTCTAAAAAATAGAACCGGCAATTTGTGGTTGTAGGATAATGTTACGTCAGCTTTCAACACCATAAAATAAGTGAAAACACTCTGGTAGAAACATAAACAAATAGCACTGAACGGCCTTCACTTGACTCGAAGATGATGATAAACTTCGCCCGGGCTTGAAATACACATTACTAGAGTTCAAACTGTGTAAAACAATTCAATAAAAAAAACCCCAAAAGAGTTAATAGAATACTTTACACAGCTCATGGTGGTTATTTGGTCTCGTTTGTACCACATGGTCAATTTTTTTTTGACATTTTCCCGGTTTGGCAACCTTTGCAAAAAAATGATAAGGGTTAAAGCAAATGATTTACACCCTGATCCTGATCTGACACAAGATAAATGAAATGGCCTTCTGGAGATCTTGCACCTTGACGCGGTTTTTTGAATTGGACCTCCTTAAACCAGCCGAGCTCTTACAACAGGTCATCGTTGTGCGCGCACACACTGTGAAAGATCGGTGAAACACTCAACTAGTATCCGTTGAATTGTCTAATTGTATCGTCTAATTTAGCCATTTTAACTGCACTTACCAGTCCAGTTTCGATTCAACTATTTGCTTCTAAAATCCTATTGTAAATGAATGGGAATATCTCCACTCAGAGGGCAACACTAAACACTAAATGAAAAGAGCAAGACCAGAGACAGACGCCAAGCAAATCTGATAAAACGTAAAACGATCATCACGTTTTATCTTTGGGCTTCTCTTACTCTTTTTTCCATTCCCCACTCGTCTTATGTAACATAACTTCAACAACAAGGACACTTTTTCCCAAGATACTTTGCGCCCTTTCGTTTAATGATACCCGCATGCGTGAAAACCAGGGAATAAACGATAGGATGGCTCGTGCACAGTGCAAATAGATGTAATAGATATTTTAGGGTTTTTGTACAGTTATTTATATGATTGCTTAGTATTTAGCGGCATACCTGAAAGCTAGCTAGTAGCTAAGTGTATAGCCCACTTTAAATAAAGTTTTGATTTTTTGCAGTGAATAAAGGGGAGCGCTGATCGGAGTTCGTCTTTTTTAGCACGTAATGCAATCTTTGGAGGAAAGATTTTGTCACGGACCAGAACAATGTCTGCGGCTACGACCTTTGCAAATAAGCACGACTTCCCGATCAGTTTTCAAAAATAACTGACCTATTACAAAATTACTTAAGTCTGATGAAAAACAATAATGATTATAATGATTTGTATAGGTAACCGCATTATTTTGAGTGCAATACTTCAGCACGATTAAATTATTTCAAAGACGCACGCGATTGCAATTTGTAGCCTTTGAAAAAAAATTGCAATTACTTATTTATTCCAATTGCACGAGAAAAATCATGTGATTACTTATTTACAATATACATGAAAAAATTCGAAATGGTTTAGCAGAAGCAACGCACGCGTGTCACGCAACCACGGAGAAATTGCGCCATGAATTGCACTTTCTAGGGCTGTCATTTGATTGGCTATCAATGCAAAAATTTCACCTTTACTGCACTAATTTCAACTTTCTGCACTAACATAATTTTCCTTTTCTGCACTCTGTTTGGGATTATTAATGTGCTCTCAGCCAATCAACGCACTGAGCTGAAATTTTTGCACGCATAGTGATTTAGCAGAGAACGAAAATCAAAGCTTGGGTACCTTGGGTAATCTCCTGTGAAAAGCGCGCAGTGCACCTTGGTATAGAGTCTTAAAATCTTATATTCGTCTGTGAAATCTCAGACAAGCCGAAGCGTCAGCTATACCATAAATACTTTGACAACCAAGTTACACAATCCTCATTGTCCCTTCCTGAGCTATTATCGTTTTACGAATATGATTACAAATTGTCGCATTCAGTTGTCAGCAATCGTTATGTATTTCTTGTCGGTGGGGCAAAGAGAAAAGCGGAAGTCTCTAGAATAAATCGGTGTTACATTGCAGATGAAAAGAGAGATTGGACAAATTTGAGTAATGCGATCCGACTCCAAGTTATCTTCTTTTCACACACCTCTGTGACATTCATCGACATAAATCTGGCACTGTCAAATCAGGTTTTACTATCTAACGCAAAGTTCTAAATATTTCGGAATTCTAAATGCTTTGTAATCCAAAACGACCCCTCACACCGGCCTCAATTATATAATTCACTGAACAGATCAGTGCAAAAACAATTAACCTCCGAATATTGATTTGATGATCATCTGCCGTTCGTCTGACCGGTACTATGTATCAAGTAGTCTTTGCGAATTACATAATTTCCATCTTAGGAGCACTCCATGTGGATTCGTGTTTGACTTCTCACCGAAAACACGTGAGGAACGGCAACTTTAAAACAGAAGTGTGGTGCAGGCGTGCATTCGATATATTTGAGTTCAAGTTATGCCTCACCTGTACGAAATCAGTTGAATGACTTTAAAAGAAGAATGACTGGAAATAAATGCCCTCAAACACTGAATCCACCCTGCCAGTGAGCTAAGCGTAGAGTAAACGGAGTCTGATATGCAGAAACTAAGAAATCGGAGTAATCGCCCACGCATCAGACATGCGGTATGAATTATATGCAAAATGGCACAACGCCTATTTGATGAAAGCAATGAACAAGCGAAGCGCTGAAACAGGCATTTGCTTCTTTGCTCCAAAGATCGATGTTTGAGGTTTTTCGGTCATTAACCCAAGACTTAATTGTTATATGTTTCTTTCACTGCTTTATATGACCTGTAGGGCACTAAGGATAGTTCTAATTTTAGTGTCAGAATTACACATGATCGGGATCAACGAACTAAGCAACAGTTGTAGATATCCTTCTCACTAAATTAAAAGTGATACAATAAACCTTTACAAATTACCTTAAAGAGGTGTTTGTTTCCTGCGCCACGGTTTTTGCGGTTGTTTTCCTCGGTCAAGTACGGATTCTCGCCAGGAGAAGTCAAGGGACGCTCAGATCAAAATTGTAATGTGATCTGGACAGGATGAGTCTCGTGACAGACGGAAATAACACTGGACACGCGCTGGGAGAAAGCAATATCCGCTTCAAAAAAATCTACAACGAAGAAATTAACAAATAAAGTAATTCGTATTAGAAATCTATATCTTAAAGTCCGACCACCATTAAATCGAGGTTTTCATAGACGATGCAGTGTGTAGTGAACAGAAGAAGAGCTGGTTTGCATCCATGCACCTCTCCTAGTGAGCGCTGTCTGACATCTGTGGCGGCAGAGACAAACAGACACTTGACTTAGAACTTTCGCTAACTAATACACTGATTTTTCAACGCATATACAAGGATCAAGCTGGGAAAATGCTTGACGAAAATTTTGTAAATTAATGCTAAAAAATTACACTCTGGAGTGGACCCTGGACCTTTAACTTTCATCCCACGCGTTCAGTATGCAGTAGACCAGCTGATTTAGTCCACAGTGAAGTTCAACATACGTAGGGCTAAAGAATGCTACATTGTTTGCCAATGATGGACCAGGTAGAATAGGAATTTGAAAAATGTTGGTTTTGACTTGAGAAGAAGTGGAACATGAACTTTATATGCTGCCGCCGAGTTTCCGCCATTGACGACTAGTAATGATGAACTTCTTATTTTCATTCGTTTGCTGCATAACACAATTTTCTTTAAGAAATCTAAAGCGATACGTACGGTAGTTTGGCCAACAAATTAATATTGCTCTAGATTATGAAGTGACAGGGAATTTAGCACAAGCCGTGCTAAGATAAAAAAAAAACCTGAAGAAAACGTTGTGATAAGAATAAAATGACTCCGGGGTTAATAGAACTTGTGGCAAGGAAACACTCTCAAGGCATAAAGCAGATACTGAGACGACTTAATAAAGACTTTTTGAAAGACCTACGGCGACATGGACTCCGTGAGAGCAACACTGTCTTGTCTCTTGCCTGATTTGAGAGGTATTTACAACCAAAAGGGACTGGAGCCAAAATTGTTACCATTCGGTTACGTTCAGTACTCTGCACCGTCTTGCACCTTTCTCAGTTTAAGGTTACTACTCGTGCCAATTAGGGAGCCTAAGCAACGACAAAGGCCACAGCAACGAGAGCGTCAGAAATTTGCATATTTAGTGAGCAAAAACAGCAATTTCCCAGGGCCGCTGTCTCCCCATAGCTGGAAAAGGGTCAAGTTACACCAGTTTTCAAAAGATGATGAGCTTTCTAAATCTAATTACAGGCCTATTTCAATATTACCAGCGATCAATACTACACTGCAAACAACTAAATTCTTATTTTAACAACATCCTTGCCGACAAACTGTCTGCTTAACCTAACGCAAGCACTACAGTTGTCAGACAGCATTTCTCCTCCAAGTTGAAGACTACAAAGACTGTCTGGACAAAGATCTCATGGTTGCAGTCATATCAATTGACCTCTCAAAGGCTTTTGACAGCTTGCCACACAAGCTTTTACTAGCAAAACTTGAAGCCTATGGCCTACTAAACAAAGTAGCAGTTGCCCTACTCAAATTAAGACTAACTGCATGGACGGCAACAGCGACTGCAGATTGGTGGCATGTTTTTCACCTGGATGGACCTATCTAGAGGAATTCCTCAAGGAACTGTTCTGGGCCCCCTTGTTTTGAATATCTTTATAAATGACATTTTCTATTTTGTGAAGCAAGCCCAGTTAAATATCTATGCGGATGATCAACAGATTCATGCTTCTGGCCAAGATCTTGATATACTTAATGAAAAAACTGATTGAAAGTGAACTGGCTACAATGTTTATGAAATTCAAGGAGACTATTGCACGACTGATAAAACAACGCGAAAATGTATAAATACACATTTTCGTGTTGTTTTATCAGTCGTGCAATAGTCTACTTGACTTTCATAAATATTTTAAAATCAATTTTGATTGATTACGATCTTCTCTGATCGAACGCTGAGCAAGACTAATCGTCCACGGTTTTTGCAAAGGTTTAAAACCTCAACTTCACTGGCTACAATGGTCAACTGATATGCACTGAATGGTCTGAAGGCAAAACCAGAAAAAAATCAAGCCATGATACTTGGCAAGAAGAATTACGAATTTGGCTTCAAAATCGGAAATGTAGCTATTGAAGAAGGAGAGCACAGACTTGCTTGGTGTAAATTTGGATAACAAATTATTATTTTCGAAACACAGTATAACTAACATATGTGCCAGGGTACACAATCAAATACAAGTGGCATTAAGCGATTTAGACATGACTAAGGTGCCACTCTCCGGCCTTAAGAGTCCTCATGTGTCCGATGAGGATAAGTAAGAAAGTAATTAAGTAAGTAAGTAAGTAAGTAAGTAAGTAAGTAAGTAAGTAAGTAAGTAAGTAAGTAAGTAAGTAAGTAAGTAAGTAAGTAAGTAAGTAAGTAAGTAAGTAAGTAAGTAAGTAAGTAAGTAAGGTGCAACTCTACAAGGCTTTTATTATACCATACTTTCAACACTGTAACACAATATGGCATTTTTGTAGTGCTAGAACTTAAATAGTAGTGCTGGAACGTCTCAATAAGTATGCTCTTAGAATTATTCTGAACGATAACTGTAGTTCATATATGATGCTCTTGGACTTGGTCAGCCTCAAAGATGGAAGGCTACTTGATATACTTACTATTTGTGGTTCACAAATCCCTTCTTGGGACTATGCCTGGCTATGTATCTTCGCTAATTCAATTAAGAAACAATATTAATAACCTAAGAGGCAACAACTGTGAACTGCAAATACCTTCCGTCAATACTACACCTCACGGAAACATTCTACACGATTTCTTGCTGCTAAATTATGGAATGAGCTTGGAATGAGTACACACCAGGGCTACTCCTTAGTATCTGGCTAGAAATTTCCTTCTCACTTTTTCCTCCGGCCGCGCGCCAGTCTCGTGCTCCTCAAGTTGCCTGGTTCATGCCCAAAAAGAATTCTGGGTAACCCTGCCATTCCATGACAAGGGAAGATGCCCGATTCTCATTTCATACAATCTCGTTCCCAGAGTCTTCGTTCCCCTTGACCAGCGGGTCGGGTTACGAGAGACTCTGGGATAATCCGTTTTCGAATGACAAGATTCTTGTCATGAACACCATTGCGCAGGCGTAGGCGTAACGCCAAAATGGGAGTCAAACAGCACCTTGGTGAACAGGGTCTGTGATTGGTTGATTACATTTTAGGGATTTCTTTTGTTCAAGCTATATCTCGTGAGTGATAAACAATGTAGAAATGCAATGCCAAGAACACCAATAAGTACAGCAAGTGAAAAAGGAGTATGACATGAAAACGTGTCGGAAACGTAACACGTGTAATAGCTTGTTCTCACAGTTGCTTCATTTGCCTTCTAAATGTAGTGGAGCACTCCCAGACACTGTGTAGACATGTAGCAAGCATGGCAAGAGTAGCAGCAAGCGTAGCAAGAATTTCAAGTGTAGCACATGTAGTGTAGCAAGTGTAGTACATGTAGCAAGCATATCAAGTGTCGCAAACATATCAAGTGTAGCACATGTAGCGTAACAAACATGTAGCAAATGTAGCAAGCATATCAAGTGTAGCACATGTAGTGTAGCAAACATGTATCAAGCGTAGCAAGCGTAGCAAATGTAGGAAGCCTATCAAGTGTAGCACATGTAGTGTAGCAAACATGTAGCAAGCGTAGCAAATGTAGCAAGCATATCAAGTGTAGCACATGTAGTGTAGCAAACATGTAGCAAATGCAGCAAGCCTATCAAGTGTAGCACATGTAGTGTAGCAAACATGTATCAAGCGTAGCAAGCGTAGCAAATGTAGCAAGCCTATCAAGTGTAGCACATGTAGTGTAGCAAACATGTAGCAAGCGTAGTAAATGTAGCAAGCATATCAAGTGTAGCACATGTAGTGTAGCAAACATGTAGCAAATGTAGCAAGCCTATCAAGTGTAGCACATGTAGTGTAGCAAACATGTAGCAAGCGTAGCAAATGTAGCAAATGTAGCAAGCCTATCAAGTGTAGCACATGTAGTGTAGCAAACATGTAGCAAATGTAGCAAACATATCAAGTGTAGCACATGTAGTGTAGCAAACATGTAGCAAGCGTAGCAAATGTAGCAAATGTAGCAAGCCTATCAAGTGTAGCACATGTAGTGTAGCAAACATGTAGCAAATGTAGCAAACATATCAAGTGTAGCACATGTAGTGTAGCAAACATGTAGCAAGCGTAGCAAATGTAGCAAAGGTAGCAAACATATCAAGTGTAGAACATGTAGTGTAGCAAACATGTAGCAAGCGTAGCAAATGTAGCAAAGGTAGCAAGCATATCAGTTGTAGCACATGTAGTGTAGCAAGCGTAGCAATCATAGCAAATGTAGCAAGTGTAGACGTCGTAGCAAGCGTAGCAAGTGTAGCAAATCAAGCTTAGCAAATGTAGGAAGCATACCAAGTGTAGCACATGTAGCAAGCGTAGCAATCGTAGCAAGTGTACACGTCGTAGCAAGCATAGCTAGTGTAGCAAATCAAGCGTAGTTGTTGTGTTCTGTTGTTTCATTGATTGTGTTTCATTGGCCCTGAAGAGCCCGTTTTGGTTTTGGTCAATTAATTAAGCATTGTATTGTTTTGTATTGTTAGTAACGACTGCAATTCAGATCAACGATTCATCTTATTTTTTTTAGCAGCCAATGCATCAAAGGACAGCCACAGCAATACCAGAAGGGCGTCTTACTGCTCAACGTACACATTCCTTTATTTTTGACTTTGTTGATACATTACCGAATGCAATATGGCGGTATATTCATGTCATTAATGTCCAAACTATGTAGTGTTATTCTTGATAAACTCAGCAATGAGAAAGGCAATTAAAAACTTGTCAAACTGCTGCATGTATTTGGAAGGGGCATCTTTTTAGCACCTATATTTCAACAGAATTAATTTCCCTCCCCCATGTAATCCATGTGGGCATTAGCCCTACTAATGGAAGTGAGCCCACACGTTATTTTATTTCCCCACAGTGACAGAGGAAAAAATTCTGAAAAGATCAGGGGAAAGTACTTCAGTTTAAACGGCGACTGAAATGGTCCGTCAGTTAAGAGCTTAGGCAAATATATCTAGTTTGTGCACTACACAGGACCAGGCGTAGCTCACTTGGTTAGTTAGTGCGCGGCTTTTAGAGCAAGAGCTCTCCAGTTCCATCCCCGGTGACTACAACGTCTGTTTCTACTTTTTTCTGATCCGTGTAGCTATAGCTTTAAATACCCGTAAAACGGAGCAATGGCAGGGGGAGGAGGGTATGGGGGGCACCAACGTTAAATGAAGTTACTTTATATTTTTATAAGTGAATAAGTGCGAGCAAAGAGATGGATAATCTGTGTAGAAGGATTATGATTGGCGGCGGTAGAATTATCAGGCGCTCTACCATCGTTCTTTGCCAACGCTTGTTCCAAACTTACGACTAGTCCTAGCCAATGCAGCCAGTAAAATTGTACTCCCTTTGGTTGAGTGCAACGCAGAAAAGATAAACTGGAAAGTTACCCTTTTTAAATCCGCTGTTAACAGTTATAATGAACTGTATTAACTAGTCCTTTTTTAAAAAACATCAACCTGTACCTGCCTGTACATTATTTTCTGTCGATATTTTTGTACTGATCTTTTTTCCAATCCTATAAATTTTGTTTAGATAGATTTTCTCTTCCTAATTCAAAATTGTGTGTACCTAATTTGCTTTGAAATAAACTAACTCGGCACCACCTTCAGATACTTCATGGCCTTTTTCTAGGAGTGCAACTTAACAAGATTTAGCTATTTTCTTCAGTATTTCTCCGTTCTATTAAATAAAAATTATTGTGGTATTCACCCGCCGTAAGGCCAGTTATTCGGACCAAGCAAGGTCGTAAATTATACACTTAATTATTTTAAATTTTTCTACTGTTTATTACTTAAGTGAAGCTATCTTCGCAGTTATGAACGCAATTTTTGCAATTGCGTAAAGAAGCCTGAAAAACTCAGAACTTCAACGGGGTTTGAACCCGTGAGCTCGCGAAACCGGTGCGATGCTCTAACCAACTGCGCTATGAAGTCGCTGACGTTGGAAGATGGTCATTTGTGGGGTCTAATGTTCCCATGAGGAATGAATCAACGATGAAATGATATATGAAATGGATTATATATGAACTGCGGATATGAAATCAAGGGGAGCTATGATCCTCGCAGTTATGAACGCAATTTTTGCAATTGCGTTCATAACTGCGAGGATCATAGCTTCACTTGATTTTATATCCGCAGTTCATATATGATCCATTTTATATATCATTTCATCGTTTTATTACTTTCTTTGACGACAAAGGTGGCTGGGGCGTGCTACTCTTGTTCGTTTATGACTGCACTGGTCAACAACTTGCTACCCAGAGTGACAATGGAAGGTTGATTTATACGGATAGACGAAGAGTCGAATTCCCGAGTACATGGAGGTGCGGTCCATTACTCGAGAGTTCCTTCATTTAATCTGGATAGGAAGGTCTTGCAAGGCCCGCTTCACGCTTTGAGAAAATTAAATCTGAATTCCGGATGCAAAAACAAGAAACTTTACAGACTGTGATCAATGGACCCTACCCGGGCGGGGGGGACTCCCATATGGAACAGACGGGGATGCTCGTCGGAATTTTTGAATTTAACCCCTAAAGGAGACCATCTGGGCGTGGCTCAAGCTTTTTGTGACCTCTAAAGGAGACCAATCTGGGCGTGGCTTAAGCAAATTTTGACCTTGGCAGCTTAAAATATTGTCGCTTTGCCCGGAACACCCTAAGCGAGACCAAAAACCAAATTTACACCCCTAAGCGAGACGACGAGCATCCCCTTCTGTTTCATATGGGAGTCCCCCCCCCCCCCCTTCCTCCCCGGGGGACCCTATTCGCGTGGCGGCCATATTGGCCGTAATGGTCTCGTACCCCGAGCCTCAAGTTGAAATGTTTGGGAATGAGTTTCGGTGGGACAAAACAAACGTTTTCTACCCTTGTTCTTAGGCCTTCTTAGCTTGATTAAGAAAATAACACAAACAGCGGTGATAAACATTGTATTCCAAGTTGTTTCAGCTATTGCTCCTCATTATGTCAAGACACGTTCTGCTGCAGATCATTTTTCTCAGTCGAGTTGGCAACTGCCATGCCACTTAAGATCTCGTTCTCCTCTACAATATAGCTTGCCTTCGTTACGTAGGGTATACAAGGGTTTATAGGATTCTTACTTACAATATTCATTACACTATAATAAGTAATAAATAAGGTCCGTACCCAGGCGCTGGCATAAAAGACACGCCAGATAAAAAATTCACGCCAAGTAAAAATAAACTCGCGCCACTGACACAAATAAAAACAAGAGTCACGGCTAAAGTAAAAAAGTCTCGCCAGAAAATATAACAAGTATACACACACGCGGGTGGCATTATACAGAGTGAAATCTAGGAAGTGACACTCTCAGGGGTCGATGGGTTAAATTATTTAAGATTTACCTTTTTCTGATAGAAGCCAACATGGTCAGTATTTGCATGAAGGGCTAATCAAATCGATGATAAAAAATATATGATTTTCCCTCAATCATGCTAACTATTGTAGGTCGTATAAAAACATCACATTCAAATCTACCATTCCACTTTCTGAGCAAGCATAAACTAACAAAATTACTTTCTTATAGGTACTGTGAGTCATGCAAAGCCAAAGGAAAAAAAAAAAGAAATTAGTTTGTTTAGACAGACCATTTGGTCACATGGCCAATAACTAATAACTTTTAGCTGGAACTGTATGCATTTTGGAAATCAAACCAAAGCCCACATACAAATTTTCAAATAATTATACAACTAAGCGTTGAAATTTTATGAACATTTTTAAAGTCTCTACAATTCAGTATCTTCACTTAAAAGCAAATTGGATTCTTAACCTTTAAGAGAGAATAAGCATAATTTAGGATAAATTAACAGTGTTGGAAATTTTCCGATCTGCAAACTGCAGGGGAACATTTCACAGTGAAACTATACTTGTGACTATACCGGTGGTTTAGTCTGTTTGTGATGCAGGCTAACTAGATTTAGGCTTTTATGCAAAGCACTTTTAAAGCATGATTGGAGGCCAGAGTATTTCTTCCATACAAATCCTTCCAGCATGTATAACATCTTCAGCTAATTAAACTACATGGCTATGATATTTTGCAAGGTTGCATACTTTAAGTCAATATTTTAAATTATATAATTATTTGCTGGCCTATTGGAGGTGACAGACAGTACGTAGAATACACTGGCTGCTCTGGTCATCCAAATTGATCAAGCAATGAATCAAAATGAAGGTTTATAACAGACTTCTAATCAGGAAATGTACTTGAATGTTTAACAGTGCTTACAGGGTGAAAAATGAAAATAGTCTTTAGATCTTTAGTCTTTAGTTCAATCTTTTAAGTGTACCGAAAAGAAAAAGCTACTGTACTTGATTTTATCTAGTCCTTTCGTGGGTATCATAAAAAAAAATGGCACATGGTGATAATAATGTTAACTTGATAAGTGTGAAAGAGTATTTTCCAAATGACAGAGAGGTATGAGATGATCATTTCAACAACAATGACTACCATTCCCTTCAAGATGCAATACTTAGCAATTATTGAATGAGGCTGAGTAGGATATGAAGAATTCTGAAGGTCAAGGAGGGTGTTATCCACCAAGGCCGAAGGCCGAGGTGGATAACATTCTCCGAGATCTGCAGAATTCTTCATATTCTATGAAAGCCGAATTCAATAATTGCTTTATTATTCATTCAAAATATTTTCTTCACTTAAACTTCTAAACCTACTCGCAGCCATCGGTTCAATAATTTGCAGCGGGCTGCACTTTTGACGTCATTAATTCAATATGACGAAGTTTCTTTCCAAATTTGGTGAACAGCAGCTGGTTATGGTGAATTATATGTGTGGTTTTAACCAATCAGAAACGGGGAAATATTTTGAATGAATAATAATACTTATTAAGTACTCTTTAAAAATCACATACAAAGCTGTCAGATACTGTCATAGGGATAACTTCATTTTCCAACTCAGAACTTTTCAGGTCTGAAAGCCTTGTCTACTCTAATAAATGTAATTATTGAAAAGTTAATATATGAGTAGTATAATCCCTGTCATTTTTCAACCAGAATGGCACAAGTTAATTTGTGACAATTTTTGGTGGAATTTTTGATGGCAAGCTGTAGCGACACAGCATACTATATGAAGGCCCATTTAAACTGTTTCATATTTTTTTTCAACACGCAATTCTGAATCAACAATTTGTTAGGAGCCTTTGAGGAGGTTGTTCAACATTGCTGAAACTGTAAAAATGTTCAAAACTTGTTGAATCAAATTTCAACTGATTTAAACTTTCATTCAACATCGATTCAACATTTCGTAAATTTGTAATAGATTTAATTAATTAATTAATTTTGGATGGAGTTCAGGCCATAAGTTTGTTCAACATTTGTAGAACACATGCATGCATGCTCGATGGGAGAGACTGGCTTCTTTTTCTTAGTTCTTGGCAATTTATAAAAGTGTTGGCTCAATCGTTCAATCATACGCAAGATGTTGAAACCATTTGAACAGCCTATGCAAAAACTTTTTTTGCTTCCAGCATCTGCACAAAATCCGTTCAACTTTACTGAATGCATGTTGAAGCAAGAGTTGATCCTTGAGACTATCAATTATTATATAATGTAATTAGGCAAGGGTGTCTGTGTTTTCAGTACAAAAAACAGAGCACTCTTCCGCAAAATAATTATTGATATCCGTGGCAACATCGGGGAATTTAGCTAATTTAAAGAGCTTCAAGATTTTAATGTTGTCATTAATTATCTTGTAAAGAACTTCTTGCAAATGCAACTCTGGGGGTATGTTTTGCAATCCTGGCCAAAACAATTGGGTACACTATCTACCCTTTTCACTTATTTTTTGGGTACTAGATTACTTCTAAGTTACAGGTGTACATCAAATTCCCACTCACATCTTCAACCTTGTGAAGTCTCACCCCCAAAACTGTTGAACGCCACACCTTGCAAAACATTTTTGACAAAACGACGACAGCTATGGCAACACCAATGCCAAAAAGCTATAATATTATTGATTTAAATTAATGAGTTTGACATGTGACGTTTTCGTTGCCGTGGTTTCTACTCCCTATTGTCCAGAGTAGGGAAAGGAAGGATCAATGGAACAAATGTTTTGGCCAAGATATATACAGTATTAACGATTATATAATAAGCCAAGTTATTCTCGCATTTTGATTGGTTCTTGCCAATGATCTATTAGAGGACAGATGCATGATTGACGTCACCATCAGCTTTTATGCGAATAAAGTTTAATTCTTTATTATACAAAACAAATAGATTCCATGTTCCCGTGCGTCTGTTCAGTAATGGACACATGACTATCGCCTCGTGTGCCACCTTGTTGTTCTTACCACATTTTGATGTCATCTGTGATCCATTACTGAACAGATGCATGGGAACATGGAATCTATTTGTTAAATAGATATCAAAATATTTACAAAGGTCAACAACTGAGATTCCAAACTACTAAACAATAATTAGTTTCTTAGAAATGCAATAAAGAAGCTAGCAATAAATACAAAATAGACAGCAATGAAATATTTCTGGGGCATTCATTTGGCATTTCAATTTTTTCTCGCATCCTCCCAAGCTATTTATAATATGTAAACATGAATCTTGCGACTCTAAATTATTAGGGGAGAACATTTTCCAATCCATTTATCACAATGTCAGAACAAGATAATCGGTTGGCTATTGGGATTTATAAATAAACTTCACAATAACAAAAGCAACCAAAAAACACGCTTCGATCAAATAATAACATGATGCATTCAGCGCTGTATTATTCAGTCAAAGTACAGTTAAATTGCTGTAGTTTTCAATTTGTCCAGTTGTGTCAAAAGTCAATTTAGACATTACTCGTTATAGCACAAATACAAACGGTTCTGGATTGTCCATTTCTGCTTCTACCCATGTCCGAGGATTTAGTAAAATCAAAACAGCAACGGAAGATATTACGGAAGTCGCCATGACATTTGTTTCGTTAAAAAATACCGTACGAGACAAACGAACGGCTTGACAACTGCAAGGTGGCCTGGCAGCAGTCGATGTAACCTCCATCTTCACCGCCATTGTATTTATGGTGAGAATTTGGCATGACGTATGCTCTATTGTATTCTGGCCAATCAAATGCTTTGCTACGCTTGCTACATCCTTCATCGGAATAGCCAATCACAGAGCCGCTTCAGCGAGGTGCTGTGCTACTGCAAAATGGCGAAGAGAGTGGAGGATTTGTTTCACGATGGCATGCAATTTTCTTTAGCAAAATTAGGATATCCCAACCTAGAACTGAAAAAGAAACAATATGACGTGTTGGAGCGATATGTCTGGACAAAAATCTGCGCTGAATATGTTACCAACGGGCTGTGTTGTCAAGTGTTGCCTGAGATTTTCGATTAGAATTTGTTTAACGTGGAAGCGTAAAGCAGATTGTGTTGCTGCTGAATGCACTGATCCGGGATTAGTTTCAAATGTTAAAAAGACTGTCTTTGTTTTCTATCGTGGAAGATGAAGGAGAGCGAAACACCAGACTCTAAAACGAGATTCTTTCGAAAAGAGTAAATCATTCTTTTAATCATAAGACTACATGCATGCCTTCTTTGAAGGATCTTTCAAGTTAGATTCTTCGTCACCAGAGAAGGTTTAGGGTTCTTTTCAAAAGGAGATGAGTTCTTTGGTTAAGAGTTTCCTTGCTGTTCTAAAGAAGTAGAGGTCTTGAGGGAAGTATCATTTTTGCTACTTTTCATTATTTTGTATAAACAGAAAATGACTGTTGTCCACCAAATAATGAGAATTCTTGAATAGAGATGTATACTTCTAGTTGGATAAACATGTTGATTTTTAGAATATTATTCTTCCATGAACATATAATGTGCTTTCCAAATTTAGGAAATATATATACAGTTTACATACATACACAAGGCAATACATACAAGCCATAATCACAAAAACAACTCTGTTAAATTTCACTAAAATAATTAATGTTGCAGAACAAATACACATTTCTGAAACTTAAACACCTAAAAACTCTAATGATTTTGAAAAATCTATGCGGCATGAAATCAGCCAAACTATTTAGCGAATGAGACAAGTCCCTAGGAATGAAAACAGTTTGGAAGCTCAAACTAACACGAAAAAGAAATTCTCGTGAGGGATGGTGGAGATCTTAAAGTGAGTGAAATTAAATAAATGAAAAGTGTCACACAAAAACAATTTTTGTAATTAAAATCTATCACTGTCCATTTTCCTTAGACCACTTCTATCCCAACAACAAAATTTAGCCGATCTGGAACTAATTCAAAGCACACACACAAAAAACCAGCATTAAACAGGGCTGTCATTAAATTTTCACCTGCAATATATCAAAAACAGAATCTAGTTTTCATTTCCTTCACAATGTGAGCTCAGGGTTAACATCTGGTACAGGTGAATGTCCTTTATGGCAGCCCTGTGAAAACTTTCCAGTGTGACAATTTAATTGACCACAATACTAGTACAAATTACTACATACCGGTAACATAACATGATTTGACATGGTATGAGTTAATTGCCTGACATGGTCATGTTCTGTACTATTTCTCGCCTGTTGTGCGACAAATCAAGAAATGGACTCAGGTATGTTTATGTGTCAGGGTTTCCATTAAGTTTGAAAGTAGAAGGGACCTTGTGACAGAGTGCGCAGGCACCCCTATATATAGTCTGGCTTTTGATCTTGAGACCTCCTTTGAGCAATGGTGGGTACTGTACTCAGTGCAAGACAGGTGCTAGTACCCAGGTCCCAGATTCTAATAAAACCCTTGCATGCAGGTTAGTTCAAGCTCCTGTGGTGGTGCAACTGTTAACACATGTAATAAGAGGCTATTAACTTTAAGCTAAAAGAGTAGAGACGCCTTTCTATACAGGGCATTTTGTTTTGACGAATGCTAAATACATACTCTCAAGAAACTCAGTGCAGACATGTTGGCTTTCTTGGATACTCTAGGTTAACCATGTAATGTACCCCAAACTGAGCAGAAAGACTCTGTATGAACTTACTTCCAGAAGAACTTCATTGTCAACAATAATGAAAAGCTGTCGTTCACAATCGTCGGTCTCTGGGCACAGCACATGAACATCCCCACTTAAAACTGTTTAATTCACATAATCGTTTAAGTAATGTCAAATTCCTTTGGGGGAGCAGAGAGATGCACACCGAAAGTTCAATGAAATTACTGGTATGTATCAAGCAAAATAAAAACTGCAAAAGCCAAAACTTCTCCATGAGGTTAAGACTAGTCATCCTTAATGCACTTTATATTCCATTTTTCCAGATGATCGGAGGTCAGTACCTATCTTGAACCATCAAATTTGACAGATTGGATGTAACAATATTATATATACATTTTATATTATCCTGAGAATGTTCATTTCCCATCTTACCCCCCCCCCCCCCCCAAATAATGTAATCCCTTCCTCACTGCCAAAGGCTTTCTGTAGGGTGGCGAGCACCATACAAGTTTTGAAATGATACTTTCTCTTCAACTCTCTGACTAGCAATGCAAAAAAGCCTAAGGCTGTTGATTTTAACACTCCAAAAAGGAATGGATACTTGTCTACAAACCTTGAACCTAAACATTTCTTTTGTTGGCATAAAAAATAAATTACATTAGAAACTGTTGACAACTGTACATACCAACATGAAGAAGTCAGTCTGACTTCAAAATAGACAGTATAATTTACTGACAACTTAACCGTCAACTGACAAAATTTAAATTGAGGGGATGTGTGGAATACGTTCTCAAGTGACTAGAAATACTGCACAGTCTGCAATGCTACCTTCTCCTTTTGTTTCACAAAGTTGTTAAAATTTATCGGAAATATAGGCTGCTGTAAAGTTGCTCCCAAACACCCTGTAAAAGCATAAAGTCTGTGTCTAGATAATGAAACTAAATGAGCCAGGTAGTTCATTGATGGCAGCACTTAGCTCTGTTTTCTGTAGAGTAACAAGGGGTATCACTAATCCCCTTTAACCCATTGACCCCTGGGAGTGAGACTTGACAGATTTTACTCTGTCTAATGCCAGGGAGATTCTATTCGTCAACTGGGGTCATCCTAGGGCGTTCGAGGTGTCAATGGGTTAAGCAGTAAAAACTTTGTCCCTTCCATTAATGGGATGCTAACCAATCACAGACTTTTTTACAAAGTCTATCAAACATTTGTCAGTATTAAGTTGTATGCGGGTACATATAAAAAGCAACATGGATTAAAGTTCGAGAAAACTGAGAGATGATCAAGACCAACCTCGTTCCCAGGGTCTCTTTTCTCTGCCTCCTTTGTCCTCAACGACAAAGGAGGCAGAGAAGAGAGGTTGGATAAAGATCTGGCCTCAGTTGTTCAAAAAGTGGATAGCACTACCCACCAGGCTCCAGTTGTTCAAATGATGGATAGCAGTATCAGCCGGATAAATCACTATCCAGTGGATAAGTAATAGCGGAACCAACTGCACTTTCCAGTGTACAGTCATTTGTCCGGTAGATAGCGTTATCCACCTTTAGAACAACTGGGGCCAGATAAATCACTATCCAGCAGATAAACACTACCAAAACCAATTGAGTTATCCAGTAAATAGTGATTTATCCAGTGGATAGCACTATCCACCCTTCAAACAACTGGGGCCAGAACTCATACAGTCAACCAACCTTTAAAGTCTCAAACACTTGACCACTGTGGCTTCAATAAGCAAATAATAACCGCCACTGTAATTAATACTTTGGGCTGAGCAATTACGGAAAAAAAACTCCTTATGTAGTGGTATGTTAAGGTACATGTACTTCAGAAAGAAGTACTTCATTACTCAAGAGAAAGGTGTCATTTTTGGAACTGACTTTTAAGTGCTACAAGTAATAGGCTCTAGAGGATGGTCAAGCTTTATATTATACCATTTTTTTTATTTCATCATAAACGTTAAGGACGGTGCCTACTATTGTTATTGCGCATACGTTCTGCGCACCTCTAGATACTCAGATTTCCTATCGCCGATGCTAACTAATATAGGGATATTTTTGTGCGGTTTAAAACTATCCGGAGAAAGTAGATCTTAGTAAGTACTCTTGGTTTCCAAAAAGAAAATTGGGTGTAACCATGCATTTTTGAGAGATACTTAAGCTTCAATTTGAGAAAGAACGCCATACATTGCTTTGTATTTTAAAGCTTTCTACAAATATTATTCATGAATTATCTTTGAAAAATGCGTGGTTAACCCCAATTTTCTTTTTGGATTTTAATAACACTTGTTAAGATCTACATTTCCTGCATAATCACACACCGAGGCAAAAATATCTTTAATTAGTAGGCACCGTCCTTAAGCTAAGTATTGCATAACAAAGTCAACAACTGAAGTTTCCAGTTTTTCTAAGGACCTAAAATGTAGGACAAGTTCCATTGGATGTGAGATGTACATCTCATTTCATCGATTTGATTCTCTATATCTGATCTGACCTCTTCTTCCAATGGAGGTTGAGAACAGTGCAGTGTAATGAAACCAAATGAAACGAGATTAGAATTTTCAACCTACCGAAAGGATTGCTTTGCATGCCAGAGAGACGGGCCTTCCACGATATTTTCAAAGCGTTCAACAGCACTGTCACAAGCCAAACGAGTTCTCTTTGCATCAGTAACTCTTTCTCTACCCAAAAACTCATCTGCTAAAGGTTCTCGCACCTTTCCAGGACACTCACATGTACGTAGGTAACTATACGAGAAGATCTTATGGATTCATATAAATTACAATAATATACAGCAATTTGAAGAGTCGGTATGAATACATTTTAAAGACATAATTACTCAGTGAGAGACAATTCCATTCCATTAGATTTAATAGGTTCTCACTCTTTGCTTTGGCTCCAAACTAATCAACAAACCAATCCAAACAATCATTAACAATCATACAGTGCTGTGTGAAACCCCTCGCGGCACTCGCAGAGGAGGTTGGACACGGTCTGAAAGGCCTCATGGTTCGTCGCAGTAGCGAATCACGAACGCTCTTTTATCGTGGACATGAACTCAAGATGGCGGGCTTCTAGGAAGAAGTGAGTCTCAATATTGATAATTTTTACCTACTTGTTTTTAGCTTTGCGATTTCAAACCCACAGGACAAGTTGGAGTTGCTACTGGGCTAGCTGCTGGAAACTTTTTGACTCTAAACGTAACTTCTCAGACAAGTTAAGACTCGACTTCGGTGCTTCACTGTCTGTCTTTGTTAAGCTTCGTGAAATTTGAGTTGATGTTAAATTATGTCGATTTCTCTCCAAACCCAAGCTTGTCAAACTTCAAAATTAATATCCATTCCAAAGTAGATTAATTTCCTAATAGAAAATGATCGAGCGCCCCTCTGGTTAGTGAATTATAGGATGCTGAAGTAGTTGGATTTTTGCCACTATTTCCCTTTCACGCTATGAAATGTGACGACGAACCCGCGAAATTGTGCGTGCAGTCCGCGGAACGTCTTGGTTTTAAAAAATTAAATTTAACTTCTATTCTTTATTTTACCAGGTAAAATCATGAAGAAGAAGCGGCCAGTGGGTAGTCCAAGTGGGTCTACCCCTGGCAACCCATCTAATAAAGTCGCAAGAGAAGCCTGCAATTCGCGATCAAGGAAATCTCTGTCATTTGGAAATGAAGTTGTAAGTTGCGTCGTTTTTTTGCGAGAGAAATGTTGTGTGAGATAAAAAAATAGCGTAGGACGTTGTTTTATATTGCATTATTTTTTTAATCAAGTAAGAAAAAAACAATATTTTTGGCTTCAGTTCCCCTTTGAACCTTCATCGTTTGTGGAATTTGCAGCATGTTGTAATGATTAATGGTTTCTTTTTATTGCAAATCATACAGGGATTGCAATCAGAAGATACATCTGTCAGGGCTACCTGGACTGACAGAGAAATTAAATCCTTGGTACAGTATATTGCCTTGTTTTGTGACCTTGGAGAAGACTGCGGGTGGGTGGAGAAGCCGTGGCCACATACCAAATCAACATTATTCTGGGACAGCTGTGCAGAGGCCATAGCAGAGCATACAGGTCTCCCCATAAGATCTGGTTTGTAAATCTTTTGATAATAGTAGTTATTCACTGAAGGTATTTATGTTATCTTCAACATTGATATACATTGCATGTACAGTATCATCAACTTGACATAATAGTATATGCTTTTTGGCAATCTTCCTGATTCAACTCTGTTATATCAAGTTTGTAATAATAAAATTAATAGAGTGGTTGTCATTTATATTTTTGTAGTTAAACAGTTGGATCTTACTATCATATTTTATGTTTTCATCTTGTCTTTTCCTTCTTTTAGGAAATGCATGTTGAAGCAAGGTCACCAAGAAACTTAGTGCGCAATACAGATCAGTTGATGAAGCTGAGGAGAATCTGGGAATCAATTACTTTGGCGATGACAAGTTATCAAGCCCAAATGACAGCAGCTTGCCTGATTCACATTCTTCCTTGATTCATGCTTCCCCTGTACGTAATCCCATACCAAAGAAAATCTTACCAGGAAATTTTCTAGAAAGTGTCATTGAGCAATTCAAAAAGCTATCTGCTTGTCAACGATTGCAGTTGTTAACACAACTATATGAAGAGGTTGCCATTCAAGACTTCAGTAAGGACCTGAAATGGTTTATACCAAAAGACTATGTTAAGCTTTCCCTCCATGGCATGCAAAACTTGCAGAGCAAAGGGAAAAGCAACACAATTTTTCATCTTTGCAAGTGTATTGGGGAGGTACGCCCAGATGGCAGCACGACAAGAATGCCCATCATGCGTATGCCTTTTGGCCTCATTTCATATAACTGCGAGTTCTTTTCACATGACAATGTTACAAACCTGCGTGCCTCAGTCAGGGCTCAAAGTTAGCGACCAAATGGTCGCATATGCGACTAAATTTTTGGTTGTGCGCCTAAAAAATCATGTGTGGTCGCACTCGTACGCCTTAAACGCTCAAGTGCAGTGCGACTGAATTGCCTCTCTGCTTTCTCATCTGACTATACTTGCGTACTCCGAGTGGTAAGTCACGAAACAGAAACATAAATCAACAGATATAAAGATATACATAACAAAATCTGGCCGTAAATAATAAAGGTACATTATTTTCCTTTCATCGGTGTGTGTTTATTTGTCGTTAGTTTTCTCAACAAATTCCCCCAACGCCGGTGAAGGTCCATTTTTCCTGTTGTTTCATTCGATCCCATACTCTTCTGTTTGTTAAAACTCCGCTGACACATGCAATTGAAGACTATGCACAAAGCACATGCTTATTTCACGTGTTAAAGGTTTGTGATAGTGAAAGGTTAAGAGGGGGTCAACGATATGATCCTTTTTCTTCAAGGTAAGAAAATTGTTTAAAAAGTGAATTGTAACCCAGTTGAGTCATCGTGCTTGTATTGTCTTGCAGTCTGTAATTTTCTTATAAAAAGCCAGCCTTCACATTCTACAAAAGCGAGTACATTTGCCTCGAATGATACTGCATCACTATATCAGTCTGCGATAAAATAAAGAGGATGAGCAAGAAAAAAAAAAAAGAAAAATATACAAATTTCAAAGAGCGGGGTTAAACTATTCGAGTAGCTACAGTGGGATTCAAAGAATCAATCTTTCCCCCTGCATTCAACCGCTTCATCCTTAGTCAATGGTTCCCTGCTAGCAGAGCTCTCTTTTCTTTGTGTTCACTGGGTTGACGAGTACAGGAAAAGAGACCTCTGCGATGGGTCGAAAGCATGTGTGGCGGTTACTTAGCGACTGAATCTTCATGTCATGCTTCATGTTGTGCAGACTCACTTAACAACAGCTGCATTCCTGTAAAGGAATGCGCGAGACATAGCGGCCTACGACAACGACGTCAAATGTCCAGAATTGATTGCCATTTACGACAGCATTAAGTCTGATCTTGGTGACCTGACGCGTCTATTATCAATTATGAAGTTGTGTATATATCCCGGTTTTCAAGTACATTTTCTTTGGTTACAAGTGTACTATACAAAGGAAATACATGATGAAAACTTTTCAGTTATTTCGAATGTTCTTTAACATGATGATAACATGTATTAGTATCACTCAACTAGTGGACTATGCAAATCATGCATTTTGATTGGCTACGCTACTAGAGGACTATTAGTAAAAGTCCTCGAGTAGCGAAAAGCGTGACGCTTTCTTTCATTTAATTCCCAATTAAATATTTCTTTAACTTGCATTTGCTAACTTTATTGTTGCCTTTTCTGTCCGACTAGTTGGCTGATACTAAAATAATTAGACCCTTCGCCCTCGAGGGCCACGGGTTCAATAGCCCATTCGGCGTCGCCTCATAGGCTATTGATGACCCGTGGCCCTTAAAAATCACAAGACACAAGAATTTTATCGCTGTCTCAAACAAAAAGTCAGCTTTACTAGTTAAAACAACAAACACGGGATTAAAATAAAATACAAAAACTGAAGATGACGTAATAATGTCTTAAGTTCTGCTTTTCTGTTACAAAATGTGCTCCCAGTATTTTAAGCTGTGCGCCTAAAATTTTGGCAGTGCGCCTAGAAATATACACGTGGTAGCACAGGTGCTCCCAAAGCCAAAAATAAACTTTGAGCCCTGCTCAGAGGATTACATTCAGTGGATGGAAACAATGTATGCTCACTTTGGGAACAAATGGGCATGTCTCCATAATGGACCAATATGGTCCTATGACAAAGATGAAAATGATGAGGAAACAAGGGACAGTGACAGTATTAATGAGAATGTTGTTGCTGCAGGTGGTGGTCAAAAAAAGGATCAATTGGATCAGATAGATGATGGCAGTATTGTTTGTGCTGGTGAAGAATGTGAAGTTAGTGCAAGTCCTGACTTGATTACTCAGGCCATGTTAAGTGCTGACTGCTTGCCAACTTTGCCAGGCAATGAAGGCAATGAAAAAAGTACCATGTCCAGGACAGTCGATGCAAACCGAATTGTTTCCCTGATTTGGTCAGGGATGACTACAGGTGCCATCCCAGAATACCGTGAAGAAGCCTCAGTTGCCCAGGCTCTAGAGAACCAAGAAAGGCATGGAGTTACCTCTGTTAATTCAAAGAGAGTGGAATTAAAGAGAGATCCCCTCACGGTACGTTACAAAACCAAAATTAAATAATAAAATGATAAACATAAGGTTATGTGACTTACTATTTACGAAATCCATGAGTTTGAGCCCTGAAAATGTTGGGCTGTCATTTATGCTCAAACAAATATACAGTACATAATAAATGTAAGTGTATCAAAAGCAAAATTGCATGTAAATAACAGGTTTGTTTCTCTTCTTTTGATGATTATGGTGATAATAATATTGATACAAAAAATTTAAAATCTTTAGGCAAAAGTAAATGTGGCTGGGCCAAGTGCAAGGACAATACGTAGACACATAGAAGATAGTGGTTTTCAAAAGAAACTGACATTCAGGTTTGTTGAACTAATAAAGCTGGTGCTGTGTAGTGCTTAAGATAGCTCTACAGATGCAGTGCTCGACTTAGCGGTAGTCCACTTGTCCTGGACTAGTGCAAAATGCTTCTGGACTAGTAGGAACTTAAAACCTCTAGTCACAGGACCAGTAACTACTTTGTAATTACTTTTTGCAATGTCTAAAAAAAATACATTAGGTGAAAACAAAATACACGTCTTGTAAATGTTGTTTCGATGCGTTCCTCGCAACGTTTCGATCGCGAAAACAGATAGTCTAATTTAATTGTAAAAAGATATTGCAAATAATATTGCCATGCTGCAAATCAGGAAGGACTACCAGAGATTTACTCAGGACTAGTAAATTTTCAGTTCAAGTAGTCCCAGGGCAAGAGATGAGAAAAGTTAAGGTGGAGCACTGAGATGGTATCTTAAATAAATTATTATGTCATTTTAGTGAAACCACTAGAGTTTGTCAGTGCCTTATAAAAATATTTGATGGAGTACAGACTCCATGTTGTAAATTAAATGTGGAAAACAAGGTCAAGAAAAGATGAGTCTTTCACTGTAGCAAGACACAAACCTACACCTGCTTCACATTCCTCATAGATTCTAGCCTTGACAGCTGCCCACAAGTCAAGTCCTAATGGAAGATGGTGGGTTAAAGCTGATGGGACAGATATGAAGATGGGTTTGCGTGAGTCTGTGAAGAACGAATGGTCAGGTGACTGTGATTTGGGAGATGGTAGTCTTCAAGTGAGAATAGAGGAGTATCACAATAGACTGAATTTTGTTCAGTGTATTGGAGTTAAGGACCGTAAAGATAAAAGTCTCACATGCCAAGACTTGGAGATAGAGGGAGGTCGTATGCTTGAAGAAAAGGAGTTTCTGGAAGGGGAATTGAAAAAAGCAGAAACTGTCTACCAGAAGAAAAAGAAACAGTCGAATCTCTCAGAGGAATCATTGTTTGCTTTGGCATGGGATGTTGAAGAATATGAGAAACTGATTTCAAAAAATGCTGACATAAGGAAGCTTATTTCCACTGTAAAAGAAATGCTATCCTTGCCTGGTCAGAAAGGTAATCTTGCAAGAGCTTTGAGAGGCCTTCGAGATGATCTTAAGGTTTATGTAAAGAACGTCACCATGAAGAAACGACAGGCAGCATCTCATCTCCTCATCTTCATGGTCTCTGATGAGCAGCGGAAAATGAAGCCCTATGCCATCCCAGTTCGCGTACTTCCATACAAAAGTATCACAGATGCTGCAGTAAGACAACTGAGAGACGAACTCAGGGAAACTATGCACATTTTGCAAAATTAGTTTTCTTGAAGTTTAATCAAAGAAAATAAAGTATCCCACTTGAATGTTTCATTGGATGAAGGGGGAATTCTAATTTTCATGCACTTAAGAAAAAAGGCTGTCTATTTCATACTTCTCACAGAACAACTTCCAATGATTTAAGAGTTGGATTTTAATTTGAACATTAAATGATATCAACAAAGTAGTGACTTTTTATAATGCTTATATCTTGCTTGGGACCAAGGTCAAATTTTTCATGGGAATGATTATTACCTGTACATCTTCCAATGTGAAATATGAAACTTTACATCGTGTGTCTGTGTCAGTGTTTCCCAGACAAATATCAAGAAGATCATTTTCATTTACCAGTAATTGCCTTTTTATGCATTAAGGATTAACAGTAAATATTACAAGGTGTGGAGAACCTAGGTACTGCAAAAAGCAATTTTCTCTTGGCTATGTTTAAGCTTCCACAAGTAAAGGTTATTGACAACAGGTTTTCTACTCTTATAAAACTGAGATGAGAATAATATAGCCTAGTTCCCAGTGTTCTACCCCAGGTTTTGAAACTGAAATGGTGTCCACAATATTAAAAGGCCTTGAGCAGGAAATACTCTCAATGTAAGCAGTGTGCTTTAAAAGAACCTACATGTATAAAAATGATAATAAACAAGGATACAGCTCTGGTGGTGCATCAGACTCATCTAATATAGGATTCAGTGGTACAGCCCGCAGGTTCCTTGGATCAAATACCACCTGATGTAGAAACATTTGATCTGCTACATCAAATTTCAGAAGATACTCAGGACTTGGTACATGAAGACTTTTTACACCAAGTACTTGTGGTAACCTTGAAAAGAACTGTAGTTGTGCATTAATAACTTATTCATGAACAACTATTTAAACTGTTCGATTTCATTTGTAAAGGAAATCAAAGAAATCCAAAAAAACAAGCAAACAAACAGACAATAAACTGAGAAGTTTGTGTGAGTGCAGCAAGGAAGCTTGTTTTCAATAAAGAGGGCATTTGACTGTTTAATAACAGCAGGAAATTATTTTCTTTCTATATAAATTATTTAATATAGAGTCCTGTGACCTCACTGAATTTTTAAATGATTTAAAAAATTCCATACTTTCCTCACATCACCATTTGCTGCAGCAACTTTCTTCATCAAATTGTGTGCTCTTTTGATTCCTATACCAGGAAGTGATTCCAAGTAGTCGCAGCCAGCAATTATACACATATGACGAAACAAGTCAAAGGTATAATTGGAAATATTGAGACATTTCGGTATGTCTTTGCTTTGGATTGACTGGCAGCTACCATGTAGGTGTACTTTATAAAGAACCTGGATCGTGAAAATACAAGATAAACTGTATTGGACAACTAAATAACATCCCTGTGCAAATAAATAAATAAATAAAATAAATAAATAAATAAATAAAATTAAATAAGCTTTAACATTCATCTTGTGAAAAATCAAGCTTAAATTTAAAGATTGAGCACAGATCCATTTGTAACCATAAAGAAATGTACCTCGGAACAGCCAAATACCAACAGATCCGAATCTTCACTGAGAACTACATCAATCAGCTGATTTTTGTTCAAATATGCAAGTTGTGCATCTGCTTCAAACGGGGCAACAATGCAATCTATATTTTTGTCCCGTAGAACCTGATAAGAAATCGATCCAGATGAAATTGAAAATTAGTAGAAACTAGAGACACTGAAAATATTACTGCAGGCACTTTTTCATGTGATCAGTGAAACTTCAAAACAATAGATCTCACCTTCAGTAGTTTATGAGACATTTCACAAGTAATCTTCAACGCTCTCCTGAAGTGATCGATAGCTTCCGATTCAATCCCGCGTCGCCACAATTCTTCTGCCTTTGTCGCATTTTCCTTGCGAGACCTTTAAGGGGAAAACAAAAATGTGAGTTAGTACCACTGTAGTGTAATCTCTGAATTAACCCACGATGCGATGATGTTGATTTCACACCTAACCTTTCCCGTTTCTCTCTCGTTATTTTCTTGGCCTCTAAATTCTGCTCATCAAACACAGCGACGGGTTTTATTCCCAGGGAAAGAAGTAAATCGAACAGCTGCTCAGGATAATCGAGAAACCTATAAGCAAATGTGCAAAAATTAAGAAAAGTTAGCAAGTGATCACTAGCTTCCAAATATTTGACAGCAGAGGATAAATCAAACTTCAGTTTGCAGATTGCAAATAAGCGTTTCCACTTTGCTACCAAACAACACATTTCTCTTACTCGTTCGTTGAAATACCAAGACCCAATTTCTCCGCACAACCGAATGCTCCTTTGTACAAATAACAGGAACAATCTACACCGATTTTCTTCCCGGCGTAGTATCGAAGATGTGTATTTGTAGTGATTCCTTGAAGGAATGTAAGGAGGCCTTGTATGCCCATATCTTTCTCAGTGAAACATTTCTTTGGTCTATTTCCAGTTTTTATAACACTAGCTGCATAGCCGATCAGCTGTTTTGAACCTCTCTTTAAAGCCCCTTGTATTTTCCCGCCTCGGAGAGTGTCTCGAGAGATCGTTCCACTTCGGCGGTCAGTTGCAAATGAGGCAGTTTTTCGTTTTGCGACCATGATGATTTTCGAACCGTGTCCAACCTCCTCTGCGGCACTCGCCTCGTGACCGAAATCGATTGCTCATGCTCAGACTTTCAACCAATCAAAAACTTTATCCAAACGGATTATCCCAGAGTCTCTCGTAACCCGACCCGCTGGTCAAGGGGAACGAAGACTCTGGGAACGAGATTGCATTTCATACATTGTAGAGCCAGAAAAATTGCGCAGGCGCGGACGGAATGTTTGAACAAGAGAGGAAAACGCAGCACCTCCAGACAACGGCGCTGGAGCGTCGTACCAAACGAGTCATCCCGGGATTTCGGCCCGTGCGATCGCTTTTGGACGCAATTGGCCCTTCGCTGCTTTCTGCTACCGACCTTGCCTCCCGGTACAGCATTGAGGGAGGGATATGTCGGCCCCTAAACCATATGAGACAATCCCAAGCCTACTCACAGCTCCAGACCTCCCTTGTCAATTTAGCGTAAGAAATCGTTTGCTTATGTATTCAAGAGAAAATTCATTTTATCTGCCATATGGTAAGCACTGAAGTCGCACATTACAAAGTGACTGTGCGCACGCGTCCTGCTAAAGGTTATATACACAACTCTATTTCTTCTCGAATTTCAGAATAACTACAAGAGCTATATAATATCTTCGAGACATTACATTTACAACTAAAATACATAGCATATACAGGTACATAACTAAATACACAAAATTTAAAGATATATTAATTAAAAAGAGAAGCCCCTGTAGAAAATGCGGCCCTCGATTCTCTTTAAAACCAGTAAACTCAGTAGTACGGATAAAATGAGGTGGCGCATTCCGCAACTTAGCTGGTACGAAAGAAAAAGAACTAAGACCATGACTGGTTCTTCTAGGTTTATTGAGGGACAGAATGTAATTTCCGCGAAGATCATGGATAAGAAGAAGACGGGAGAGAAAATGTATCTTTCATATAAGCAGAAAAGCCCTTCAAAAATAAACAACAACAACAACAACAACAATATACTTTTCTACAGCGGAAATATGAGGAAATCTTGCATGCCCTTATTGCAAAGAGATGTAGAATTTGACTTTAGTAATCTGCCAACAAAAATCTCAGTATTCTGCCAAATACATTATACCGTGCCTTTGACAAGATATCAGGAAAGGCCAGATTTTTTGCTACCAGCATAAGACCAAAACAAGCACTTATTTGTCGCCAATTCGCTACGATAAAAACTTGTTCAAAAATCAAATTTCTAAGTTAACAGTACACACCAGGGCTACTTCTTAGTATCTGGCTGGAAATTTCCTTCTCACTTTTTCCTTCGGCCGCGCGCCAGTCTCGTGCTTCTCAAGTTGCCTGGTTCATGCCCAAAAAGAATTCTGGGTAATCCTGCCATTCCATGACAAGGGAAGATGCCCGTTTCTCATTTCATAGATTTTTTTATAAGTGTCGGGTCACCCAGCCCTACTGGCAAAATACCGCATCGATTGAAGTTTTTAGTTTTCAAAACTTGCCCAAATTGTATCGGTAGGTGCTGGAATTCATCCACAGAAAGGCCAGAGAGACAACTTCACTCGTGAACCGCCATGTCAAGCATTTTAGGCGTCCCAGTCTGCATGAAACCATCTCTCACGTCACCTCTGTCTCGAGAGCAGACCAGACACGCGCGGTTCTTACCTTACGTTTATGCGTGGAGAATCTGTTCAACTGAAATGTCAATTGCTTGTAAAAACCAGCATTTAATTTTTTTTGCTAGGCGAGGTATCGGAGAGCCAGAAAATTGGCGCATGCGCGGAGGGAATGTTTGAACAAGAGAGAAAAACGCAGTACTTCCAGACATCGGCGCTGTGGGTCGCGTCTCCTGCATCTTCACTCAAAGAACCGATGGTATTAGGCTGAAAAAAGCCCACGAATTAATCGCAAAGTGTAGTTACCGGTGTTTAACACTGGTGGCCTGGTGTTTCCCTGTTGTTTTGCCAAGGTTCGGGTCAGGGATGCTACGAGAAATTAGTTGCCGAAGTTGGAGATTATTTTAGCGCATTTCATAGATACAGAAATACACACCCTGCGAGCAGAACCTCCTTTTGTCTTTTTATTTACTGAGGAGGAGAAAAGTAGGCTCTGCCCGAATCGCGTCAACTCTTTGAAGCCGCCGCAGCCCGAACTTCTGGACTAGTCAATCTTGTTTTCTCTCGTCAAACCGGTTTTTCCAGTGCGAGCGTCCGTTTAGTGACAAAAGCGATGGTTACAATTGAGCCCGCTGGCATGAAAAACCAAGATGGTGGCGAGATCTGGCATATTAGGCTTGGGTTCGAGACTGTATCCAGGCAACATGTAGCGCATATTCAAAAAAGATCTTACTCGATTCATGCAGAGCCTTTCTCGAGAACGCCAAAATCGAGCAAGCAAAAGAAAGGCTCTGCTAGTAGGGTGAGAAATACAGTACTTGTGTCGGAATCAGACTGTAAATAAATGTAAATTTAATAAAGTAAAGAATTTTGCACAGTTGTCATGGATTTGCAAAGTTAAGATGACTTGGCACTGAGAAGAGTCAACTGAGAATGTATTCACCATGGTCCGGTTCCTGAAAGGTGTAATAACTCTATTCCAGGGATAAATGTGCCTTATTCCCCAGATATTCACCAAAGTGTAAATACTTTTTTCTGCGAAGCACATCAACCCACCCGGGTGGGTGACCGAACCAGACCATAATATGCGGAAAAAATGTGAGCAAATGTATGAAAAGTTAAAAATAAACTGCACGCCTTACAACACAACTATATCGTTCAAATTTGGAGAAGACAAGCTTTTAGATTCCTTTTGCCTCGTATCTTAACTTCAATTCAGAAAATTATTATTGTCATCGGATCCCAATGCAAGAGTTTTGAGCAAGCAACCGTGGACAATCTTCCTGTCGGTGTACGTTGGATCAGTGGCTAGATCTGATCGGCGTAATTACAAGTTGACAAACTAAACTGATTTTAGGCAAGAGCCGATACAACGTAGATTTGATTTTAGTGGTGTACTATATTTCGGCTGGCCAAACCAGCCTTCTTCAGGTACAATGAGAGTTTACATTAAATTGCTTCTATGTACATTTAATATCACCCAACTAGTGGACTAATGCAAATCGTGCATTTTTATTGGCTACGCTACCAGAGGACTATCAGTAATAGTCCTCGAGTAGCGAAAAGCGTGTCGTTTTCTTTCCTTTAATTCCCAATTAAATATTTCTTTAACTACTTGCATTTGCTAACTTTATTATTTGCCTTTTCTGTCCGACTAGTTGGGTGATACTAAAACAATTAGACCCTACGCCCTCAAGGGCCACGGTTCTGCAATAGCCCATTCGGCTTCGCCTCATGGGCTATGTGATAAAACATGGCAGTTACAACGAATTTGAATTCAAATAATAAGAGTAACGGAAATACAACTCTGTAATTTCTGACGGTAAAAATAATCCCAACTCTCCCTTTTCTCCCTCCCACCAACTCTCCCTACTCAGTTAACAATCAAAATATGCAAATTATGCTAATGGTGCTGGGAAAAGTTATGGCCGTTTTCTCAAATTATGCAATATTTTCCAATACGGCCGCAATGACCTATGGGAACTGCTGTTAGACGACATGGCGGAGGGTGGAGCAGAGGCTGCTACATCTACAGATTCAGAGAAATCTTTTGGCATGAGAGCTGTCTTAATTGGAGCCACTGGTGCAATAGGTGAATGTCTTCTCGGAGAACTCTTGATCTCAAAGGTGTGTAATTTAGTTTGCGTGTAGTGTCCGTCATGGGTGAAAGCTAGGGTTAAAATAACAACATCTAGGTCCACCCCTTTTAATCTTGGGAGTTTACTCTGTCTATAAACACCACACGATTCAACTCGGCAATCGGGGGCGCTTCACGGCCGAAAGCCCCAACTTATAATTAGCTTGTCTGTTCAAACGTACTTCGCAGAACTTTCAGGCTATGAGTTCGAGAATCTTCACTTAATTTAACGGGGAGAGGACAAAACGCGGAGCCCT
>NC_090884.1:1275805-1315805 GCF_036669925.1 Montipora capricornis | reverse complement strand
CGAGGATCACTTGTCTTAGTCGTCTATAAGCAACGCTTCAAATATACACTCATTTAATAACTATTATGTCTAATAATGAAATGGGGTTTAGGTCTTAACATAACCAGCCTCAGGCAAAGTTTTGAACAAAATGCCTCCTTTTGATAGGTTGAAGAGGCACTGAAAGAAATGCAGTTTGTAAAGACAAGCATATTCAGACCGGGCCTTCTGGACAGAGGGAACAAAAAGAGGTTTGGAGAGAAGCTTTTTGGTAAGGAGAAAATTATTTTACCAAATGGAATTTTGACAAATTTTGGTAAAGTAAACGAGTTGGATCTCCATGACTACAATTTTGTCGCTAATGATCATGCTTTTTCCACATCCAAACATTTGTTTTTTGACCGAAACATTCGTGGTAGCTAGCCAACAATTGCTCGTTTTGTGAATTAAATTAAAGATGATGATGATGATGATGATGATTGCTAAGGTGATGAAACGACTCAAGGCAAAGAGATCTCTCCCACAATACGGTTTAGGAAAGGACTGCCGCAAGGTGATGCGCTCTGTCCTATAATCTGTTCATATTGTGCTTGAATCCAGTCGCATGGAAGGTACAGGCGACTGAGGGATACAGGCTATCTAAGCCTATATCAATTAAGATCACTCACCTCCTATACATTGACGACATGAAGTTGTTTGCTGCTTCTGAGAACAAGCTGAAACGAGTCATGGCAGTCGCAAAGAATGGAATGGAAAGCACCGGTCTTTATAGTGGAATGAGAAGAAGTGTGCAGTGATACACGTGAAGACGGGACAAGTCGAGCAAAGAAGTGGAGATATGAAGATAGCTGATCTTAAACCTATCAAGAGCCTGGACCAACATAACTTCTATACGTTCCTAGGCGTCTTCGAAAACACCAAGCAAGAGGATAAGAAAGTACTGGAAGCCGCAGCAAAGACATAACTTGCAGAGGCTATCAATCATCTGGTCCAGCCCATTGTCAGATCATGCAAAGGTAGTGGCGTCGAATCAGTACGCTTTACCAGTACTTACATACTTGATGTGGACACAAACATCCAACAGCTTGACCGAGAGGGAGGAAAGATCATCGTGGAGAATGGAGAAAATCACCCCATGCAAGGCTATACCCAACATGTCTAGGAAGCTCAAGTCCGTCGGAAATGGATACAAGAACACTAAGATCAAAGCAACAGTAAAGCTTTATTGCAACGCCGACCCTACAATGGCAGCAGTAAGATCGTTTGAAGAGCTAGCCGTACAGAATGGACACCACTCCAGCATTAAAAAAGCTAAGAACTACGCAGAGGAGCTGGGTCTACAGTTGTGGTTAAACTTCCCTAACCCAATTGCTGTCGCCGATGGTAAAGAAGTCGAAGCTGAGAAGGTAAAGCAGGCAATCTACAAAGCCCGCTAGCACGAGATACAATCAACGGTATCGGAGGAGAGATGGCAAGGAAAGCTTATCAACAACAGATGGGACGACAAGAAAGTTAAACTGGAGGAGTGCTTTGCGTGGCTTTCTTCATGGAATAATGCCCCAACGCACACCATCGCTGAAGTACAAGAGCTTTACCAACAGCTGAGAGTAAAGTAAAGTAAAAGTAAAGTGGTGCATTTATATAGCGCCCTTATCACTAACGTCTCAAAGGCGCTTTACAATGATCAATTTACCCCCAGCGGACTGGAAGCAGAGAGAGGTTGTCATAATTGATGTTGCATCCCAGGTGATGACAGGGTAAAACAGCGATGCGTAGCGCAGCTGCAAACAAGAAACTGCAGTAGAGCGCTGACGATAAGTACAACTGGATTGAACATAGAGCATGCGCACAGAGATTTGAGCTCATCAACCGCCAACACACACCTTCTCTTCCCTTCTCTTGACAAAATGCACAATCGGAAGGTTTTTTTGTGAAGCAGGGAGTTTGGCATTATGATCGGAGCGTTCATATACCCATTTAGTTTTCCTTGGTCTTTCACAGAAATATACCCTAAAGTTGGAAAGTTTTCAACGGGTTCATGATATTCGTAAAAGACTGATTTACATGATTTCACGTAGCTTCTTTATTAAAGTTCTTTCTCCAAGTAATGTTAATTAGAAGTTCGTAGGTTCGACCTCTGCAAGGAGCATTCGAAAAGTCAGCATTCAAAAGTACACAACTTTCATTTTTGTTTTTAAGGTTTGGTTTCGTCTTCTATTCCTGTCTCAAAAGTTGCTAAGGGAATGGTCATTGAAGCTGAATCCTTTGCTAGAAGCAAGCAGACCAGCGATAACCCACAACCTTCAGCCGTCACATATGATGGAAACAACGACATCTTTGCACTACTATCAACAACTTGAATTAAAATCAAAATGATTTTAAAATAACTTATGATAGTAGTACTAATTGTTTTAGTATATTATTATACCACACAAGTTGAATAGAGCGGTTTTCAATTGAGTGTCGGAAGTAATTAGCGAATTGCTTTGGTTTTGCATTACTTCACTCAGCGATTGGTTCAAAGTTCTCGCGCCATTTTTTCAACCAATCAGAAATGGAACCAAAACCAATCGTGGCTCGCGCGTGCACATTTTCCCGCGCTTTGTATCGGCTACGTGTAATTACTTTGAGTTTTGATTGGCCAAAATAATTACTTTAGTTTTTGTTTTACGACGCTCGATTGAAATTCACTCTTATCAGCCGAGTTTATCTATAACATTTGCTCCTCGGTGAGCGAGGCGAAACGGGAAGCCATTTTGTTTTTCTGCTCGAAGGTGAACAATACTTGCCTTCGAGCTAGCCAATCAGAACGCGCGGAGAGCACTATTCGCTTGTTTGGTATAAAGGAATAGTTATAACTGGTCAGTCAGTAATTTAACAGGTGATTGGTAGAAACGTTAGATGCAGATCAATACAAACATACACAGATAAAAGACAAAACTATATTTGCAAGACTTTGGATTCAAGTCGTGGAAATTTAGTTGTAATCAAGAACGGTGCTTTCAGTTAGAAATTTAGATTTAGTTTGCTGGCTGAACTACCTTTAAATTTCCAGCGATGTAAAGCAATCTTGGAATCGACTGTTTATAAAATGATGTACAATAAAAATCCACCTCCTGGTGAAGGTTCTATTTATAATGGGAAAAAAAGATGCTGATTGGTCATGTTATAGTTATTTAAGTTCAACTCTTCGCTGCAGAACGGGATTCTCTTGTTGTAATCCATGATTTGTTTTAGGGTATTTTTGAAAAAACTTAGTTTGCATGTATTCTGCAAATTTTGACCTGCGCAATTTAAGTTTCAATCGAAGGAATTTAGTTACTTATTGCTGATTGATTTTCAATAGATAACCTGTGAACAGGCTTTCTGTAGTCTTCGTGGCCGCGGGAGTAATGCGACGGTGAAGCGAAGAGATTGTCCTGTTCTCCGCACCCCAATCTTTACATGGTTGTACCGATAGTGTGGGATTTGCGGCTCCGTTTACTGGAACTATTAAGTATGGTTTATAAGGTTTCGGAACATTCCCAAATTCTTCCCACCTTATATTTCCGTTGTCGATATCCGTGCTCGTTTTCAGCTTCCTTTTCTTTTGTTCCAGTTTTAAACGAGAAGGCTACAACAATCATCTTGCTCCAATCGTCTCTCCTTATCACAGGGAGCCCACACAATCTGTTTGTGTTTTATAATAAATGTATTGGATTCACCGTTTGCTAATATATCAATAAATAAGTATGTGCATGGAAGGTATTACCTTACCTGGGGTGTGCTGTTGTTCTTTCACCTTAGAAGTGATATTGTAAGCGGTTTTTACGATTTCTAGTTCGCTGTTTACTGTGCCTCTCAATGGGTTCTTTTTACGTTACATCATCGCCGCCATGTTGGTGGACAAAAACGATAGATCTCTTATTAGCTCCGTTTGTTCGTCCACCAGCAATTGTACATTGCAGCATTTTTATCTGTGTCTCTAGAGACTGGCTGCAAACCACCTGTGGAAGGACAAGGGTGGAAAGTAATTTTTGAACAGCTCCAGAGCCGGGGCAATTTTTCCTCAGGAAATCGCATCGCTCCGCTTTCAAACTTCGGAGGAGAATGGCCGAAAGCTTCACGCTTCTTCTCGTATTTCTCGATCGCAAATCCATCCGAACGGCGCCCTCGAGCTAGCCCTCACAAAACCCAAGAGTGTTTTCACTCACTTGTTTTTCCACCGAAACAAAAGAAAACGTTTGCATGATAATAGAGCTCAATTCCTGGAGGATTAGTTGAATTAGTTATGTATCCGTATATGCTTTGCATTGAAGATAGTAGCTCTTGTAGTTACTCTAAAATTCGAGATGAAATAAAGTTTCAACCTCGAACCCAGGCTCTCTCTCTTCTCCTCCCTTGTCTCTCTCGACGACAAGGGAGGAGAAGAGAGAGAGAGAGAGAGAGAGAGACAGCCTGGGTTCGAGGGTGATAAAGTTCATGTATGTATGTTACCTTTTGCACGGCGCGTGCGTACACTTTGTAATCCAGGACTGCAGTGCGTACCATATGAGAAACACGATGACTTTTCGAAGAATATTAAAGCGATCGAAATCTTACGTTAAATTGACAAGGGCAGTCTAGGGGCATATGGTTTAGGGGCCGACATTTCTCTCCCTCTATGCCGTAACTGCAGGAAGATCGGTATCTGAAAGCAGCGAAAGGCCAACCGCGTCCGAAAGCGATCTCACTGGCCGAATTCCCGGGATAAATCGTCTAGTACAACGCTCTGGCGCGATGTCCGGAAGTACTGCGTTTTTCTCTCTTGTTCAAACATTCCCTCAACACATGCATAAATGTACTGGCTCTCCGATACGTACATATAGCGAAACAAAAGATTCTGGTTTTCACAAGGAATTGACATTTCGGTTGATTCTACAGGCATAAACGTAACGTAAGAACCGTTACTGGTCTTCTCGAAACAGAGGTGAGAAATGGTTTCATGCAGACAGGGGCGCGCAAAATGCTTTGCTTTAAACTTGGCGGTTCGCGAGTGAAGTTTTCTCTCTGGCCTTTCTGCAGATAAATTCCAGGACCTACCGATACAATTTGGGCCAGTTTTGAAAGCTAAAAATTTCAATCGATGCTGTATTTTGCTGGTAGGACTGGGTGGCCTAACACTTAAAAAAAATCTATGAAATGAGAATTGAAGGTCTTCCCTTATCATGGAAAAGCAGAATTACCCAGAGTTCTTTTTGGGCATGAACGAGGCAACTTGAGAAGCACGAGATTGGCCCTAATCAAATGGTTAAAGCGCGGACGGAGGAAAAAGCGAGAAGAAAATTTCTAGCCAGATACTAAGGAGTAGCCCTGGTGTGGGCTGTTAATGTAGACTTTTGATTTCTGAACAAGTTTTTATCATAGAAAATTCGCGACAAAGTGCTGCTCTTTTCGCTGTTATCCTCTTAGCAAAAAGCCGGCCTTTTGTGATTTCTTGTCAAAGGAACGGCATACTTAGATTTATATTTGCAGATTAATTGTCCTCTTACCACTTAAGTCATTCAAAATTTTCTCATGTTACTGTGTAAAAGTCTGTTTTTAAGTATTTTCCTGCTACTGTATATGAAAAACAGTAAGTGTTCTCTACGGTCCTCTTATTATGATCTTCTTGGAAACTACATTCTGTCCCTCAATAAACCTAGAAGAACCATTTATGGTCTTAATTTCTCGCATGGATAAATTTCCCAAAAAATCTTACCCATGGTGCTCCGCAAGCGCGCTTCGTACGCCTGAGCTTCTCTACTCTATTATTCTTACTACATAGACCACTTTCATAAATGGCAACCACTTTTACGTTCTTTTTTGTTTTTTTGCTAATTAGACCTACTGCCGTCATTTTGAAACAGATATTCTTCTGTAATTTGCTTGTCATAGCGAGGCTAGAAAGGCCTTTTAGCATTAAAACAAAATAATATTTTATTTGGCTGCCATTATGAAAGAGGTCTATTCATCCCGCGTCAACACCTACAGGCGTCTTGTAGGATTTGTGTTCCTTTGCGCGCGCCATGGTGCTTGGGAGCTCTGTTGGTAAACATGGCGGAGGGTGTGCAAGAGACATAGCGTTAATTGCAGGAACTGCTCCGAGTTTTTTAGAAGTAAACCGCTGATCAGTTTCAATACATGGTCATACACAATCCTACACAGTCCTACACGGCCTACGCAAGCCTACATAGCCATACATAACACTACATACCCATAAACAAGCTTGCATAACCATACACACCCCTACACAGGCTTACATATGGCTACATAGCCATACACAACACTACTCATTAGTCTACACAACCATACACAGGCCTACGCAAGCCTGCAAAACCATACGTTTCTCTACATAGCCATACATAACCCTACCCAGGCCTACAGAAGCCTACATAGCCATACACAACACTACATAGCCATACACAAGCCTACATCGACATACACAACTCTACATAGCCATAGACAAGCCTACATAACTATACCCAAGCCTACATAGCCATACACAACACTACATAGCCATACACAAGCCTATATAGCCATACACAACACTACATAGCCATACTCAAGCCTACATAGCCATACACAACACTACATAGCCATACACAAGCCTACATAACCATAAACAAGCCTACATAACGATACACACGCCTAGATAGGCATACATAAGTCTACATAACCATACACAACACTACCTAGCCATACACACGCCTACATAGCCATACACAAGCCTACATAGGCATACACAAGCCTAAATAGCCATACACAATACTACATAGCCATACACACGCCTACATAGGCATACACAACACTACCTAGCCATACACACGCCTACATAGCCATACACAACACTACATAGCCATACTCAAGCCTACATAGCCATACACAACACTACATAGCCATATACAAGCCTACATAACCATACACAAGCCTACATAGTCATACACAACACTACATAGCGATACACATGCCTACATAGCGATACACAAGCCTACATAGGCATACACAAGCCTACATAGCCATACACAACACTACATAGCCATACACACGCCTAAATAGCCATACACAAGCCTACATAGCCAGAAACAACTCTACATAGCCATACACAAGCCTACATAACCATACACAAGCCTACATAGCCATACACAAGACTACATAGCCATACACAAGCCTACATAGCCATACACAACACTACATAGCCATACTCAAGCCTACATAGCCATACACAACACTACATAGCCATACAGAAGCCTACATAGCCATACACAACACTACATAGCCATACACAAGCCTACATAGCCATACACAACACTACATAGCCATACTCAAGCCTACATAGCCATACACAACACTACATAGCCATACACAAGCTTACATAGTCATACACAACACTACATAGCCATACACAAGCCTACATAACCATACACAAGCCTACATAGCCATACACAACACTACATAGCCATACACAAGCCTACATAGCCATACACAAGCCTACATAGCCATACACAAGCCAAAATAGCCATACACATCACTACATAGCCAAACACACTCCTTAATAGGCATACACAACACTACCTAGCCATACACACGCCTACATAGGCATACAAAACACTACATAGCCATACACAGCACTACATAGCCATACTCAAGCCTACATAGCCATACACAATACTACATAGCCATACACAACACTACATAGCGATACACATGCCTACATAGCCATACACAAGCCTACATAGGCATACACAAGCCTACATAGCCATACACAACACTACATAGCCATACACAAGCCTACATAGCCTTACACAGCACTACATAGCCATACACAAGCCTACATAGCCATAGACAACACTACATAGCCATACATAAGCTTACATAGCCATACACAACACTACATAGCCATACACAAGCCTACATAGCCATACACAACACTGCATAGCCATACACAAGTCTACATAGCCATACACAAGCCTACATAGCCGTAAACAACACTGCATAGCCATACACAAGCCTACATAGCCATACACAACACTACATAGCCATACACAAGCCTACATAGCCATACACAACACTACATAGCCATACACAAGCCTACATAGCCATACACAACACTACATAGCCATACACAACACTACATAGCCATACACAAGCCTACATAGCCATACACAAGCCTACATAGCGATACACACGCCTACATAGGCATACATAAGCCTACATAACCATACACAACACTACCTAGCCATACACACGCCTACAAGACTGTCTCTTAAAGAAAAGGTTTTCTTTGTTTCCAATATTCTTAATGAAAACTGACAAATTTAGAGTTGCGTAGTGCTGTGTAGTGTCATTTCGTATGCCTGTGTATCGTTGTGTATAGTTCAGTAGGCTTATGGAGGGCTATGTAGTATTGTTTATGGCTAAGTAGTTTTCTGTAAGGCTATGTAGGCCTGTGTAGTGTTGTGTATGGCTATGTAGGCTTGTGTATCGCTATGCAGTGTTGTGTACGGCTATGTAGTGTTGTGTATGGCTATGTAGGCTTGTAAGAGGCTATGTAGTCTTGTGTATGGCCATATAGGCTTGTGTCTCGCTATGTATTGTTGTGTATGGCTATGTAGGCTTGTGTATGGCTATTTACTGTTGTGTATGGCTATGTAGAGTTGTGAATGTGTATGTAGGCTTGTGTATGGCAATGTACAGTTGTGTATGGCTATGTAGTGTTGTCTATGGCTATGTAGGCTTGTGTATGGCTATGTAGGCATGTGTATCGCTATGTAGTGTTGTGTATGGCTATGTAGGCTTGTGTATGGTTATGTAGGCTTGTGTATGGCTATGTAGTGTTGTGTATGGCTATGTAGGCTTGAGTATGGCGATGTAGTGTTGTGTATGGCTATGTAGGCGTGTGTATGGCTAGGTAGTGTTGTGTATGCCTATGTAGGTGTGTGTATGCCTATGTAGTATTGTGTATGGCTATTTAGGCTTGTGTATGCTTATGTAGAATTGTGTATGGCCATGTAGGCTTATGTATGGTTATGTAAGCTTGTGTATGGCTATGTAGTGTTGCGTATGGCCATGTAGGCATGTGTATGGCTATGTAGTGTTGTCTATGGCTATGTAGGCTTGTGTATGGCTATGTAGTGTTGTGTATGGCTGTGTAGTGTTGTGTATGGCTATGTAGGCTTGTGTATGCCTATGTAGAATTGTGTATGGCTATGTAGGGTTGTGTATGGCTATGTAGGCTTGTGTATGGCTATGTAGTGTTGTGTATGGCTATGTACAGTTGTGTATGGCTATGTAGGCATGTGCATGGCTATGTAGTGTTCTGTACGGCTATATACAGTTGTGTATGGCTATGTAGGCTTGTGTATGGCTATGTAGGTATGTGTATGGCTATGTAGTGTTGTGTATGGCCATGTAGGCATGTGTATGGCTATGTAGTGTTGTCTATGGCTATGTAGGCTTGTGTATGGCTATGTAGTGTTGTGTATGGCTATGTAGTGTTGTGTATGGCTATGTAGGCTTGTGTACGGCTCTGTAGTGTTGTATATGGCTATGTAGTGTTGTGTATGGCTATGTAGTGTTGTGTATGGCTATGTAGGCTTGTGTATGGTTATGTAGTGTTGTGTATGGCTATGTAGGCTTGTGTACGGCTCTGTAGTGTTGTGTATGGCTATGTAGGCTTGTGCATGGCTATGCAGTGTTGTGTATGGCTGTGTAGGCTTATGTATGGCTATGAAGGCTTGTGTATGGCTATGTAGGCTTGTTTATGGCTATTTAGTGTTGTGTATGGCTATGTAGGGTTGTATATGGGTATGTAGTGTTGTGTATGGCTATGTAGTGTTGTGTATGGCTATGTAGGCTTGTGTATGCCTATGTAGGCTTGTGTATGGCTATGTAGGCATGTGTATCGCTATGTAGTGTTGTGTATGACTATGTAGGCTTGTGTATGGTTATGTAGGCTTGTGTATGGCTATGTAGGGATGTGTATCGCTATGTAGTGTTGTGTATGACTATATAGGCTTGTGTATGGTTATGTAGGCTTGTGTATGGCTATGTAGTGTTGTGTATGGCTATTTGAGCTTGAGTATGGCTATGTAGTGTTGTGTATGGCTATGTAGGCTTGTGTATGGCTATGTACAGTTGCGCATGGCTATGTAGGCATGTGTATGGCTATGTAGGCTTGTGCATGGTTATGTAGGTTTGTGTATGGCTATGTAGTGTTGTGTATGGCTATGTAGGCTTGTTTATGGCTATGTAGTGTTGTGTATGGCTATTTAGTGTTGTATGTGGCTATGTAGTGTTGTGTATGGCTACGTAGGCTTGTGCATGGCTATGCAGTGTCTTGTATGGCTATGTAGGCTTGTGTATGGCTATGTACAGTTGTGTATGGCTATGTAGGCATGTGTATGGCTATGTAGGTTTGTGTATGGCTATGTAGTGTTGTGTATGGTTATGTAGGCTTGTGTATGGTTATGTAGTGTTGTTTATGGCTATGTAGTGTTGTGTATGGTATTTAGGCTTGTGTATGGCTATGTAGTGCTGTGTATGGCTATGTAGTTTTGTATATGGCTATGTAGGCTTGTGTATGGCTATGTAGTGTTGGGTATGGCTATGTGGTGTTGTGTATGGCTAGGTACAGTTGTTTATGGCTATATAGGGTTGTGTCTGGCTATGTAGGCTGGTGTAGGCCTAAGTTGTGGAGTGTAGTGCCTGTTTAAGATAATTGGTCAGCGGTTAACTTTTGAAAGGCTCGGAGCAGTTCCTGCAATTAATGGCTACAGTGCAAGAGGGAACTTTTGGATTGAGCGCTGTCTTAATCGGAGGAACTGGTGCTATCGGTGAATGCCTTCTAGGAGAACTGTTGAACTCTAAGGTTTGTCGTGGAAATTGGCACGTAATAATAATATCTTTGATGGGTCGAAAACACAGGTCAGGATCAATTCAGTTTGGGTCAAAACCTAATTAACCTTCGGGTCAAAAACGCGATGTTCAGAGTTCTTTTTAAGCATTGGTATTAGAAGTGGCGTAGACCACTGTTTCGAGCGATGGGTTGTATGCGGTGCGAGCTGGTTTGAGATACTGTTCTAACAGCTCCGATCTTTCGCTGGATGACTCCTGCTTTTGTCAAGAGTAATAGGGACAGAAAAAATAGAAGCAGTGGTTCTTACTCCCGTCTGACCTTGTAGCTGAGTCGGTAGAGCAGCGGTGACCTAACCTGGAGGTCGTGGGTTCAATTCCCTCCCTGGTTAGAGTTTTTCTCTGTCCTTGTGTGGGCCCATTTCCATCAGTAGGGCTAACGCTCACATGGTTCATATGGGGTTGAGAGAAGCAATGAAGACTTCAAAAGTGCTAACCTTCCCAACAGTTTTGTCTAGGATTGTAGCACTTCACATTACACTCTAGTCTGTCCAAAGATAAGTGCTACACGGCCAACGTTTGCAAAAATGTAATCCTTCCTTGTACTTGTACATGTTCATTGCCGTGACATTAACTAGATCTTCAGTTCCCACGGCCTGCTCCCGTCTGACCATGTAGCTCAGTCGGTAGAGCAGCGGTGATCGTGGGTTCAATTCCCACCCTGGTCAGAGTTTTTCTCTGTCCTTGTGTGGGCCCATTTCGAACAGTAGGGCTAACGCTCACATGGTCCATATGGGGTAGAAACCCAGCACTTCACATTACCATAATTTACACACTAATCAGTTAAGTCTGTTCTTACTGTAAGTTTGTTTATCCATTTTCTGTCAGCACATTTCCAAGGTTGTTTCATTGGGCCGAAGAAATGCAACAGTCCCTGCCGCTTACTCTGTTGACCAGAAAGCAGAAGAGGAATCTGGCCGTCTTGAGCAACTTATTGTCGGTAAGACAAGATGATATGTGCTTATATGAGAGGGAAGTTGTGTCATAAAAATAAACTTTTGCTTGTTTGGTGTGGTTTCAACACAGTCTTACTTAAGTTACATACCAGAGGGAATCTTTCCTTACTAGCAGACTCCCTGCGATGATGAACTAATGAACTTTAAGTGTCAACTGTAACGCACTAATAATTGGGAACACTGTTTAAAAATCAAATCATAAATTGGTTTTTGAGGAGAGGGGAAACCAGACTACCCTGGGAGAAAAACCTCTTGGAGCAGAGAATCAATAAATGCAACCCATATGTGATGCCAAGTTTGGGAATTTAGCCCTGAGCCCGCATCGCTAGGAGGCAGGTGCTCTCATCACGGCACAATCTCTGCTCCCCTGAGGGAACATGTGTACCTTTAAATACAAGGCAAAGGGAGAGTTGGTTTTTTCGTGGTAACGTCAAACATATTGTAACCTGAAAGACCTATTGGCTGTGTTTTCACGACAGGCATTGTCTTGCTTAATATTCCTGAAAGTGGTTTGTTTACAGACTTTGTGAGCCCTTTGACTCTGAAGCTGGCCTGAACTAGCCATACTTTACTCTGTCTAACGTATGGCGATTTTAGTCGTCAATGGGGAACCCCTGGGAGTCTATGGCTTAATCACTCGCTAATGTCCCCATTAAGTGACACGTGTTTTCACAGATAAGATTAAATGAGGACAGTGCATGTGCCTTACAATAAATTATAATAAAAATAATAAATATAGCACGCCTGTTGTCCAATTTGAATAACTGCAAGGGACTTCTCATTGGCTGAAAGTAATTGCCAACTCGCTTAATTAAGCTACCTGGTTTAATTGGTGATTTAAATTTAATGAGAATTCCATTGAAATGTGCCAACTGGCTTGGCTTTAAGCGAGTTGGAAGAGCAACTGTTTTGACACAATTTCCGGTTGTTACTCGCTAAGCGATCTTGTTCAAAAACCACTGGTGAAAACGTGGTCATGAATGCATTAATCTGATATCTAGATGTGCATAAATTAGTTGTCTTTTTATTTACACCTCTTTGCACTCTAAGATGTTATAACGTAACAACAGCGAAGAGCACTAGATTTGCATGCAGACAAATAAAGGAAAAAAATGCTCTTGGTAGCAGGTGATAAATCATTAGTTTTATTTTAATAAAAAAATAACTATTACTGGTTTTTTTAATCTCAGATTTTGAAAACATAACCATGGAGACGGTTGGAGAACGATTCATAGACAAAGATGTGTTTTTTTGTACATTGGGAACAAATCAAACCACAGCAGGATCTAATGTAAGTCTTAATTTTGTGTGCTTGGGCAAAATTGCCATTCAAATAGAAAGATGTGCTGACCGAAAGGACTCACAGCAACTGGCCCTGCTTTGGCTACTGCTGATCACTCAAGGTAGCAGCCTGCATCTTAGATGAAGATAAACTTAAAAAAAAAACTGTCTTCACAATGAAAACAGCAAGGATCTCAGGGTTTTCAAACTGCTGAGGAAACAGGGAAATGATCATGCCTATTAGATCTAACTGCCTTCATTTTGAAACAAATGTTCTTTTGAAATTTGCCTGTCGTAGCAAGACTGGCTATAAAGGCTTTATTAAGCATTAAAGTAGTTTACAAATTGATGCCAGGTTTTTTGTCTGTACTCTCATTGATAATAAAATTACATCATAACATTGTCAAAGTTGTTGTACTAGATCCAGGAGAATAAGGCTACTAATAAAACATGATAAAATTTCGTCGCCTGAAAATTTGGCAATCAAGCAACCAACTCGTTCAATCACACCACCATTTTGCATAAATTAAAAATCCAGTTCAAGAAACTAAATGCAATCAAAAATGTTCAAGGCTTGGTGAAAATCAAGCGATTTCGAGGTACATTAGGAACATTCTTCAGTAAAGGTCTCAACCATCTGAGGAAGTCTGCAAAACTAAAATCAAACAGGTTAAAGTCTGGCAAATCCTCCATAATGATGATTTCAGTTTCACATAAATTACAATTTTGTCTGTACTCTTATTGATGATAAAGATTAGCCAATCAGCAAGCGGGAAATTGCTTGGTTATTATAAAAAATAAATAATTTATTTGGCTGCCATTATGAAAGAGGTGTATTGTGCTAACTTTGGAAAATTTGTGTTATTAATTCAAGGGCTTTATTTTTTACTCATTTCAACCCTTTGTTTGGAATACACTTGGAGCACTAATTTACAACCTTGACGTTTGAATTTAATAAACTACCATCTATATGTGGTAACTTCCAAATGTAAATTCATCTCAATCCGATTTTTTTGTTGTCGGTTTCAAAACTGAATTCGAAACAGCACATACCATTAATTTTGTTTACTTAAATTCCTAAAATAATATTATTATACCTGTTTTCCTTCTTGACTTGCCAACGGTGGAAGCGAAAGACAGCATGGTTTGCTGGCTCTGCTTCATGGTGGAAAGTAAACAAGAAATGAATGTTCGTGTGCAAAGAAATGACGTTTCATGTGTTGAAATGGGCATGAAATATTTCCTGCCAAAAATTGCCCATACTTTGAAGGTAGTGTAACACCGCTTATTTAGTTTTTCCCTGTGTCTTTATTATTATATTAGTTTCAACAAGCTTACTTTGAAATATGAATTATACAGAAAAAGTATGCTGCCGTGTAAACACTTGAAATTGGCGGTGACTTGCGTTGGGTGCCGGCTGAATTTGAAAACCCTGGGATCTACAAAAAAATAATAATAAAAATAAAACAAAGAAGGCGAACAAGTCTTGTAAGCTATGACAGATGGATAATTTATTGCAAGTGTTTTTTTGTCGCTCAAATCTAGACTTTTGGCTTCAAGTATCATTTTTAACTGGACCAGGTGCAGTACATCTTTGTTTCAATATAGACAATTTGATTTAACTGTGGTAGAAATTTCAATAATACCAGAATTGAGGGAGGACATAGTTTTGTCCTGATAAAATCTTTTGGCTTAAGTTTTATTTTAAACAGTCACCCTTCTTTCTGCTAGTGACCCAAAAGCTCTATCTCATTAACACTCCTTTTTTAACTTGGAGCTCTTTCTCTCTGTTTTCAATTGCTTATCAGACTTTGCAATTAACCATTGATCCTACATGTATCTCTGTAACTAAACCCCCCCCCCCCCAATATAAATTATGCTAAAGGTCCAGGTGCCCATGTTGCTTAATTATCTCAAACCTCAAATAAGCCCCTTCCTGAGCTTAAAAGAGCTCATTTTTTTGTTCATTTATAGGCTGCTTTCAGGCACGTGGATTATGACTATGTGATCAATTGTGCAAAGGTTGCAAAGGAGGCTAATGTGCCCCATATGTTGTATGTGTCATCAGTGGGAGCCAAGTCATCCAGCTGGATTCTTTACTTAAAAGTTAAAGGCCAGGTAAACAGTGATGAGAAATGTGAATTTTTTCTAGTTAAAAATAGTAAGTTTCTACAGTGTTGTATTTCAAAACTGTCGCATTACAGTATAAAGAAGTCATGTTATCAGAGAAAGACAGTGTCCCCTTGCTCTTCTCCCCAACTTCAACATTACTTGTGTCTTGGAATGCAGACCATAGGGAGCTCAGTAGCAACAACAACAGCAATGGCAACAAGAACATCACAAATTATTTTGCATGTTTGGGAGCAATAACTTTGCATGCTTTGCACGAACATCTTTTCATTTTTGGCTATTTCTTTGCCATCATCTGCAAAACAACAATGTGAAATGACCAAATTTGAGGTTTTTTTTAGGGAGAATGTCACTTCTTGAAGATAAATAATAATAATAATTATTATCATTTTCTCCCCTTATTGAGCGCTGTTCATACCAGTTCTGTTCTTTAGGGTTTGCCATACCTTTGTCACGTTAAAATGCTTGGAATAGCCGGGAAGCGATTACAACAACACCAATTCACATTTAACAACGACGTTCTCATTGCCATTACCATCGTTGTTGCTAAAGCTCCCCAATGTCACGAAGTGCTGCTCCTCAAGTAGGGATAAAAAGATGCATAATTTATCCTAACTATTAAAGGTAAAAATCACCCCAATCTTTTCCCTTTCTCTGTTGTTGCAAATTAATAGTTAGCAAAATTAATGCTTAGACTTAAAGGGACTTTTCATGCTGGATGTCCATGTCCGACACTAATGCTTGCCCAGTTGCCCTGGGCAAGCGAAATATATCCGTGGGCAAGTAAAACAACTCTAAGACTTGCCCGATCCGGCAATCAGAATTTTTGTTCAACTATTATTTTGCTGAACGATTTGATTGGCAGCAAACAAAGTGACTATAGTAATATGGTGTAGTCACCGCAAACATGATAAAAAAATAATGTTACATCTCCTTGCTGTAATTTATTTTTCTGTTAAAAATATACATATAGTGGTGCAAACCTCAAAAGAGATTGGAAGGAGGAACATGTGGTAGTTGCCAGAATGTTTGTTACAATGGAACCCATTTTTGGCACAGCCAAATACCCTATATATTGAACAAGTGTGCAAGAAAAGTCTACCTTTTGTCATGCAATTTCAACCAGCTTTGAAAAGCTAAAGAACATACTATTGGACAAATGGCATTTAATTAAAAACCAGCCAAATCTCAGAGAGATATTCGAGGAATCTCCCTTGATCTCCAACAGAAAAGGAAAATCCTTTAAAGATATGCTTGTCAAAGCAAAACTGTGAAGGCTACTACATGTAGAACAACATGGACACACAGCAGGAGTTGCCTTGGTCTATCAAACCCATTGTACAACAAGCATGTTAGTGGTACACAAAATTGACATTTTTACATTAGCCTCCTTTGAGTGTTAATGGGCAACAGGTCTTTTAATAGAAAGTGGGCAACCAAAAAAAAGCCATGGGCAACCAAGAAAACAAAACTGGTTGCCCAAAGGGCAAATTAGTAAGAAAGTAAGCGTCGAACACTGATGTCCAAATCGGAGGGAGGCAGTGTGGCCCAGTGGTTAGGGTGCTTGCCTTGAGATCCGGATATCCCGGGGTCAAGAGCCGCTCTGACCACTGGTTGAGTTTGTTTCTGGTAGTCCCTGGTTCAACTTCCTAGCTGCACTTGTCAATAGCCAACTGGTTCGCCTCCGGCCAGTTTGAATTCTTAACAGTTGTTGTTGTTCTGTTCCGTCGTTTCGTTAACTGTATTTCATTGGCCCTGAAAAGCCCCTTGGGGAGCAGTCAATTACGTAGGTATTGTATTGTACTGTGTGTATCTAATAATTATTATTTCCATTTCTGGACATAAGTTAGTGAAAGAGAATACAGCAGATACTTGTGATCACAGAAGTATTTCATGTGGATGATTTTGCATTATGTTAGGTCGAGGAGGCACTGAAAGAAATGCAGTTTGCAAAGACAAGCATATTCCGACCAGGTCTTCTGGACAGAGGGGACAAAAAGAGATTTAGGGAGAAAGTTTATGGTAAGGGGAAAATGACCCAAGGGCAGTTTATACAGGAAATGATCTTGTTTATGATTTTGTAGTGGTAGCTACAATAAGACAGATGGGGCTCTCTACTAATCAAGCAACAATAATTAAAATTATTATTATTTTAATTGTTGTTGCAAGTTATCATGCTTTTCTCCTGTGGACTTCAAATGTGATGAGCTTTTTAATATTTTGGTTTGTGAAACAAACATGGTAGTAGCCAGCCTAGAGAATATTACTTGTGTAATTTCTTATCCTTACATTTTCCTTTCCTTTGTTTAACAGTAACTAGTTTTGACCGAAATATTTCACATCTACAACACCTTGTGAGCTTTCTTTAGCAAAAAAAAACAACAAAACAAAACAAATGGTGAGGCTAGGATGCAACAACCTCCCCCTGCTTGCCAGTCTCAGACTGTGTGTGTACTGAGAGAATGTGACATCAAAGTATCGCTAACTGGAGAGCTTTCTCATAGGCTTTTAGTGTTTGTGAAGTGTTTTTACTAGAGTGATAATGAGATTTAACAGTTCAGAGTTTAGAGAAAGAATACTTTGTTTTTTTTTAAGGCTTGTTCTCGTCTTCTATTCCTGTCTCGAAAGTTGCTAAAGGGCTGATCATTGAAGCTGAATGCTTTGCCAGAAGCAAAGAGACAAACGCTCAGCAACCCACAACAGTTACCTATGAAAACAAAGATATCTTGACATTACTAACGACAAACTAATCATTAATTAAGGATTAATTAGCTTTAGTAAGTTGACAATTTAACAGTGTGTACAAGGGAAAAAGTTACTAGTAGATAATCAGAGACAGGTTTATGTCCAGTTTGAAACTACTCTATTTAAGATTTCCAAGACTTCCGGCTACAACTAGAAGTGCTGCCCAGTCAGGGAAATAATTTAAATTTTTGGCCACCACAATGTCTTTTTTAAAGTTATTTCAATAATATTATTGGAATGACTGATTGTTTTGTTAAAAAAAAAAAAACAAAAACAATGGAAAACAGCCTCAAGAAGTGCTTCTGAGAACAAACTGAAGATAGTTAATATTATTATCAATAATTATGTCATTGCATTATTGGCACTGTTGAGAGCTTTATAGAATGATGGAGCAGCTGTCTATGAATAGAGGTTATGAGACTCACAACTAATCTAATCTTAGTGTAGCCATGAATTCCAGTATTTTCTGTGTAATTAGTGTTAGTTTCTTTTCTCCTTTCTTGGTTTGTACTACTATAGTTTTCCTGGTCCGTAACTAAGCCTCGCTTGTTTTTTTCTACCTTTGTCACAGTACCTCCTTAACACTCTTGTAAGGCGTGTATTGTTCTTAGTATCAGTTTCACTGTCACTGGTATTGTTTAGTGTCGCAGATACCGGTAAGTTTGTTCATGTTGTGTGCAAAACCGTTTCTGTAATCTGGAGAGCCGTACAGATCTTGTTAAGTGTCCTGTTTTTCTGAGTTCGCTTTCCTTTGGGTTTCTATCTCTACCTTTCCTTGTAATCTCATGTGTGAGCTTCATTTTTTCCTTCAGTGAATTGTCAAGTAAAATAAAGTACGATATCAAAGTGTGCGCAGAGTCGTTAACACTTAGGGTATTTTATCTATTCTGCTTATTATTCACAAGTTAAAATTTAAGTTCTAGTTTTAATTGATTGCTGCTAGTGTATTGTGTATTGACTAGAATGTACACCATTAATAGTCCATGCAGCACATTAATTTTTCTACATGTGTATGAAACAATGATAAAACTTGGCATTGCAAAATTAATAGTTAACTTTGATCAACCCTTACATCTTGTTTCTAAACAAAGATCAGTTTCACTGTTGATTGGTGAATAAGATAAAAGATGCCTGTTTGACTAGAAACTAGGGCCAATGTGATTGGATGTATATATGTATTCATTATTTAAAATAATATATACTCCTTATCACATTTTTATGCAAATCTTGTATAATACTTGTAGGATGTTGCCTGCATGCAACCATTAGTATTGAACTGAATATCTTGGTGATGCATCTGGTGCAAGTAGCCTCACCATTATTTTATCTTGCAAAGGCCTGTAGTTCAGTTTGAATGGGTACTGGTAGCTGTTCCTTTAAACCTTCAGGGTAAGGGAGATGGAATATTTTAGTTTCATGAAAATTTGGTACCACCTTTCATGAACACGACAAGAAATTGACCAACTGGGTCACTGACAGGGATAATAACATTATTCTTTGATTTTCCACTGGCCCTTGCAGCCTCCTCAAAACCGGCCGGTCAACGGCTCAATGAGCCACCTCCTCAGAAAGTTTGACTGTCTCCTTCCAGTCAGAAAATGTCTTATTTTTATTACGACAGGTGAGACAGAAAAAAAAAAAAAAGACAACACAATTTTAGCTGTAACAAGGCTGCTGCCTAAGTAAATTTTAAAGGGGCCCTCAGAGCTAAACGCTGAGAACTTAGGAGCCCAACATATGAAGTGAAAGGTGTTGCTGTGAAAAATTAAGGCGCCCAGAGCTATTCTTTGGGAGCCCCAGGCTACCGGGCTCCTGTTAGGCAACAGCCTTGTGTAAAGTTAAGTCACTGGAGATGATATAAAGGCTTGAAAAAATGCTTGTTTGACGTACGAATTCGCTTCCACAATATTTTTTTTGCGTGGCGCACGTGAAATGTTAATTTAACTAACATTCCAGTATTTCTTATCAGACACCATGCAAGTGTCAATTCCATATGTGAAATTTCGTCACCTTAGATCCCCCAGATTTCACTAAATTGCATCTGAGAGTGTCTAAATTTCAAAAATTTCCTACGAGAACATGCCTAGCTTGCGCCCTTTGGGCACTTGCTTGGCGGTCACCCCAAAATGCAGACTGTGATCTGTGCAGACCTTACAGACCAGGGGAAAAATATGGCGTTACCCTCACTATCATTGAGAGCTAACCGTAAACAGGCGATTATTAATGTTGTTTAGGCCTAATTAGGCTAACCGAATGTTATTTAGGCCTAATTCAGGCTAACCAAATTTTCATTTTACAGACGGTCTGCAAAGTCTGCAGTCTGCGTTTTTCAGTGGCCCCTCGCTTGGGTGCCTTTGGCACCAAAGCCGTCTCCACTTTCCTTTTAACCTGCTCCCCAAAAACATTTTGAGAAGGCTGCCCTTGTGTAGATCAACACCATTGTTACACAGAAGAATTTGCTTCACAATGTAGGCAAGATTATTCATCTCTTAAATTGTAGTCTCACACCATAAGCAGTATATATTTTTTCCAAAATAAAATTATGTATTAAAATTAGTAGCAAGAACAATACATGACATTTTGATACCAAAAAGGGTATTCCTGACATAAATGAATTTCCTTTTTAAAAAACAACGTACAATTTGTTCTTGCTTTTAGGCATAATAATCACAAGTATATCCCTAATTAATGTTACATGGTGGGTTGTTGGCCAAACTTGATTTGTGCACAACAACAGACCAGCTCTAATTTTAAGTGACACAGAATAAAACCAAAGTCTTAATAAATATTTAATTTATTACTTTTAAAAATAATAGTCAAGTACATCTGACATCAAAACATAAATTATTATGCTTCTCTGTCTTTAGATACATGTGAATCACCGTGAAATTCTTCCTTCTCCAAATTTTGTGTTCAATGTAAAACTAATTAACAAACTGACATACAAGCCTGTAAAAATGTGAGGCACAGTTCTATTCCGTTGTGCCTTCCATCTGCTTGGCCGTGAAACAAATCATTAAATTACAACCAGTTTTGTTCACTTTTTTGTGCATCCTTTCTTAAGTAAAATATTTTTGGTGATCAGTACTTAAATACCGCTACTACTTTGTATTTGGATTTCCTCATCTGAACTGCCAACGACAAGCTGCAGAGTTGATCAGTTCATCCTTAGGGCTATAGTGAAAGACCTCCATTCTTGTTTATAATCTTGAAGTAGTTGAGTTCAAATAAATAAGTTGGGAAAATGCCTCATTCCTACTACCATCTCCTTTTTTTGTTCATTGTCTTGTGAAAATGTACCTATAATAAAGACTTCTTGATGAAACCAAGGCAACATATATTTCACTACAAATGCATGCTTCCATTCCAAAATAAATAATTTTTACTAAAATAGTATGATCCACTACACAGTGTCGCTCTCCACTTGTTTCTGAAGTTTCTCATAAAATATACTATCCAGCTGTCTTTGTCTATACCACACCACAGAGGATGAAACCATTAATCCTATAAGCATCAGTCCCTGTTGTAAGAGAGAAAAGTAACTCTAGGTCATTTCATGGTATACCTTAATTAGCAGGCAAACCAATTAGGTGATACACTGTACATGTTCCCGTCCAAATTTCCCGTGCTGAGTGATCACTTCTTTGCATTACACCTTATTCCAAAATGGCCGCCATTTAAATAATTATTCTTTTGTTTTTATGCCTCGTTCTTAAGCTTAAAATTCAAAAGAATATTTTATCTTGAACGAGGCAACAAGGGCCAATTTGTATCCACATAAATCAGCAGCCATTTTGGAATAAGGTGTATTAGTTTTTCTCTTTTTTTTCCTTCTGTTTTGAGTTCATGTACTTCAAAATGAAAATCCCACTTTATATTTACATGTATTTTCTGACCCTCTTTTTGTTTAGTTGTCTACTTTAAAGTGAGATCAAGAGCCAGAATTCCTGCAGGAATAAGCCTTGGGTTTTAAGTGGCCAAAATAACAAAACAATTTCACCAATAAATTATTGGTTAGGGGAATAATGGGGAAACCTGTTGCCTTTCTCATGAGTAGGGACCTCCTGGCTGGTGAATATCAAAGATATTATATGTTATTTGCCAGCAGGGAGGTCCGTATAGCGAAAAACTGTGACAACGGTCTTAAATGCTGTGGCCTTGGGCAGCTTTTTCAAGACCGAGGTCACAGTTTTTTTGCTATACGGACCGACCCTTAGCTGGTAAATAACTTATTTATTTTGTGCTCTCTCTTCCTCTCTGAAATCACCTTTTTAATTGTTGACTCGCACCCTGCTTAATAGTGAATGCAGTACGCAACTTACAAACTGAATGTTTCAAAGAGAAATCTTTTTATTTGAATTCTATATTTCCACCTCTCTGGTCTAATGAAATCTCTTTTGAAACACTTCTGCATGTAAACAGATTCAGTGTCAAAGAAATGGAAATGTAAGGTCATCACATAAGCTCATGCAAGGGCTAGGATTCTGCGTGGGTTGGCGGGCAAGATAGAAAAATTCCGCCTGCTCCCAGAGCCAATCAGATCGCAGGATTCGCAGAATTCCACCTTCTCACCCTTTGAGAAAAAAATAAATAAACTTATTCATTCAATCCAACAATACACTTTATACACTTTGAGTCATGGGGTAATTTGATAGCTCTTACCTTAACAACCTATCTCATGTTTTATCATGATCAACAAACTTCCTACCAGCATTACGTTTTAATGTACACACTAAATGTAAACTTAGGCATTGACAAACAACTTTACCTCAAACATCCAGAATTTTTTTTCCTCCCACTCTATCACATGTGGACAACTAAAGAAAAACAACATTTCACAATGATACAATAATTGGGTGAAAGGTTGCCTCAGTTACATGTAATTCTAGAGATGAATGATCCATCTGGGAGATGTTTCTAGTATTCAATGAAGGAGAGACTGTCAATACAACTGGAATGAACTACATTGTGTATGTAGAGTTTCAGTTCACGTTGTAGACTAATTTACCTAGTGTGCAAAAACAAGGGCCAAGGGATTGCATGATATCATTCTGTCTTGAGGAATAATCTACAAGTTTATATAATGTCAAAATGAATCGCTGCTTCTGGTAGGAGGATCTATTTCTTTTTATGTAATGCCCTCAATAATGCACACATTTTGAATTGTTCTCAGCTATGTTCTATTAGAAGACAAATGCATAGTTGACGTCATCATCAAAAGCTTTTAATTCTTTATTACTACCATTTTCGAGCTTTTCCATGCTTAATATTAATTTAACCCTTTCACCCCTAAACGAACCTAAACTGGCCATACTTAGTATTTTACTCTCTCTAACGCCAGACGATTTTACTCGTCAATGGGGTACCCCCAGGAGTCAATAATTGGGGTTAATCACTCACTGAATAACCCATTAAAACATTGAAGTTTGTCTAGACTAAGTGTCACGATTTAATTGAACCAATTAAAGTTAAGACTGGGAACATGTCAAGTTTTGACAGTTTCACCTGTGTGTTTCAGTATGTGTGAAACACAGGTTTGAAAAACTTTGCATCAACTATGAATGCCAGCAAAGGATGAGCTTACATTTCTGGAAAACCCCTGCCACAGTGAACTTAAATGGCTTATGATATGAAAGGGCTTGGAGCATGGAGGTGATCAAGTGAACTGTTTTTTGCCAGTTGCGTTCAATTTAAAAATGCAACAGTTTGTCTAAACCAACTTGAATTTTTTAAGCTTTGAAAAATGTGGAAAAAAGTTAGAAGTTCATGGTAGCTTGAAAATGGTATTATATAAAGCAAATAGATTCCAAGTTGCCATGCGTCTGTTCAGTAATAGACCACAGAAGATGTCAAAATTTGGTGAGAACATCAGTGACGCACTCAGCTATCACTTTGTGTGCCCCTTTTTTGTTCTTACCACATTTTGAATTCATCTGTGATCTGTTACTGAACAGACACATGGCAACATGGAATCTATTTGTTTGGCACATACATGTACACGTACAAAAAAGTACACTACATGCACACAGACATTTCAAAAATATCACTTCAGCCATGATAATAAAGAAGAGAACACTCTTCAACTTATTGAAGAAATACTCTTTAAAAATGGTGACTTAAACATGCTTGGAAAAAATCCTAGTCCTCCTCAGCAGCAGTGTTCAAAATTAAAAAAAATTCCAGGTTGTCCCTGTTTCAAAAGCTGGGCAACCAAGCCTGTAACTTTGGTTGCCCTGATAAATACTTGGTTGGCCATTAGGAAACCTCCTCCATGTACGATTAAATGCATGCCATGCTGAGATGCAATCACATGGCGTTGGAGCTTGAGTATCCCATAGTCCTAAGTGTGTGCCTGTGTTTTTTTTGTGGAAGGCTGGGGTTAAGGTTTAGCATTTTCAAATGGATTCTTTGATCTCCATCACATGCATTTTCCTATCTGACATTGGCAAAAATGTTTTGCAAAAGCTACAGAAATTCAAATTACAAGAAAATGCTCAGCTGCAACAAAGCAATAATTAATATTATTATTATACATTGTAGTCACCATCTGTCTTCTCATTGGCTAAAAGCCTACAGTTAATTCTGGGAAACAGCGCAACCTACAGATTAGTGCGCGCGCAATGCATGATTTCCAAGAGCAATGTGTTTGAAAATAAACTGTGATCGCTGCGATAATGCGTTTGTTGTTATTTTCTTCAAAACAAACATATAATAAATGATTAGATTCGGTTTTTGTGATATCCGGAATAATCAAGGTCGAGGTAAGTGTTATCAACCGAAGCCGAAGGCTGAGGCTGATAACACTAACCGAAACCTTGATTATTCCGGATATCACAAAAACCTCATCCAATAATTGTTTATAATTGTTAACTTCACACTAATATAAGACATTGACAATAGAAAACCAACAAGCGAGTTGGGTACATGTAATTCACTTTCTAGTTTGGGTGGGTTGTCCATTGTTGTTTTTTCTTCGGGCAACCAGGCTTTTCATTTTACCGAAAACTGGTTGCCCGGTAAACTTTCTTGTTGTCTGGGACGACCGGACGACTGCTAATTTCAAGCACTGCAATAGGAATCAAACTTTTGATTGGTACTGTAGTTTGGATGCCCTACCACAGAGATATAGCAGACGCATGGGAGTTACACCATTTAAGTATTATTGTCCCACTTTACTGCAAGGACTGAAATTTTTCTAATAGTGCATTCTCATGACATGACAGTCTCCAGAAGTAAATGAACATTGGTTGGATATGATCACTGTTTACATTTGTTGAGTGAGTACATGACAAACAAGTCTTTTTGTAGTTTACTGTATTTGCATATGTATTGTATCACATCTACAAATTTTCTGCTAATCTCCTGGAGGTACAACACTGCTGGTGATACCTTAAACATTAAAACAAAATTTAAAATAGAAGGAACATCAACAACAGAAATCAGAAATGAATAAGTTTCTCCTCCAACATTACCTTTTATAAAGTTTGATATTTGATACAATACAGAGGGTCAGTTGTATATTTCCACTCTCTTGACATCCCAGCAGAGTCCTCTGCCGAAAAAACAACACACACAAAAAAATAAAAATAACACAGGGCACTATGTGGACACAGTCAATAAACCACTCGTACATGTATCAGGACTGTGATATGTGTACATTTCCATGTGCTACTTTGCAGAGTGCCATTCTTACAATGTATGATCATTGGGTCTCGCTTGTTCAAATGGTGGATAGACCAATGAACTGAATAAATCTCTCTCTCTTTGGTGGATATGTGCTATCATAATGGATTTTGTTTATCATTGGATAGTGATTGATGACCCTTTATTTACACAGCAGATTCGGTTTTTAAACTTTTGAATAACTTGACCAGAATGATAATTATCAATAACATTATTATTCTACGAGGGCGTGCTGGATATGAAGTGATAAACAACCAATGAGGCGCGTAGCTCCGAGTTGGTTATAATGATTTTATTTCCGGCATGCCCAAGTATAATAATTGTTTTCTTAAAAACTCCAGGATCAGGCACTCTTCCATGTTGATTTTTGCCTGCAAAAATGTTTTCAGCTCGCTTTATTGCTGACACGTTCCTTGACCATATTAGGTACAGCAGGTGTCAGGTGAGCCAATGAAAATGCTGGAAATCTGATATCCGTAGTTCAGTTTTTAATAATGACCTTTATTTCTGAAAACTCATCAATTAGGCAACCTCACTCAATCAAAGTGATGTTGCCTTCATTAAAAAAATTATAGGACCTTTTGTTATTCGATGATATGGAAATGAGAGGCCCTATATTCTGTAGTTTAGCCCCTGCATGTTAGACATGAGGAACATGCAGTTGACAAGCATGGATGTTTGAACTTAAAAATAACTTTCCTTGCTCTATTTTTAACTTCTAATTACCTTCTCATAATCACTACAATGAATACATTCTGCAAGAATCTGTGTGTCTTCTTCCTCCCAACACTTTGAATCTGGGATTATCACAGCATCCTCTGATTAATCAGTAAAGAAAGAAAGAAAGAAAGTGAAGTTTAGAAAATGCAAAATTCCACCAATACAACCAATTTTCTAGGGTGAAAGTTTGGACTAAGAAAACATTTAACACGACTGTTCTTAGCAACTACAGAATTGAATTCAGGGCCAAACAGGGCCAGCACATGCAAATTAGTTAAAAGCTTTTGAAGAATGACACACACAACAATAGGAGCTTTGTTATTAAATATGATACGGAAACAAGTGGTCCCGTATAATTTCTGAAGTTCAGATCAGCTGACGGAAGTGTACAATTGAACTAGGGAAAGGTTAATCGATTTTCACCTCTCTTTATTTACTAAATATCCCTTGCCAGGAGGTTAACAAAAACTTACCAATAGAACTAGAGTTACTTTTCTTCTTAAGTTTTCCACGAAATGTTCCATTTTTCTCTGAAACACTAGAGGCCTTCTTCGGATCGCCAACTTTAGAGCTATTCCTGCGTCTTCTAGTCGTAATCTGTACACTGAGATTAAAAAAGAAATGACCCACGCGATAAAAAAGCATGTACGATTTGCCTTCCTGAAAGTAAGCCTACAATAGGTACCTGAAATTTGCTATGAGAAATAAAATAATCAAACCCATAACAACCAATATTGTCCGCCATTGCTTCATTTTACCTTGGCGGCCGTTTGGTGTCCAGACCCCTTGACGGTATATACTTCGTTGACACGTATATTACGTTTATGCACAGGCAGACCACCCTCTGGTTAGGGGGGGGGGGGGGTGGGGGTGGGGGGGGGGCAGTAGTTCATTGTTGTTATCGTTTTTCGACTCCATTTTTTGTTTTTCTTTCGGGACGTGCTGTGGCTGCGCATGCGCAAGATTTCTCTGTCTCTTAGAAGGCAGTTCAAGTGAGATTCGAACTCGGCCATCTAACCTACATGTAGCCGTACTCCGCCCCCCGCACTTTCCGAAAGAAAAACGGGTGGAGGGAACGTCTACGATCGTGTTCCGTGAGGTCACTCCTTTTGCAAGAAAATGTATAATGGTTTCTCATTGGTCACGTACCTTGGTCAGTTCTTTCGAGGCCACAGATTGGTGAAAATAGATTGTATCGTTGACTCCGTTCGCTTTTTTCGGCGCTGATGATAACAGTGGGGAAGGGAACGGTGCAATAGGAACGTGAATAGTTTTCTCATCTTGAGTCGGAGATGGGCTGTAACTAGCTAGCCTGGGGTGCATCAGTGTGCTGAAATCCAAACTTTGTGGAAGCGATTCCTTCGACTGGAAAACAAGCCTAGCTTTTTCGAAACTCGCTGCGTGGGAGCTTCTCATTGGTTGTTCTAATTCCTCAAGGTTGTGCTGCAAATTTTGCCGTTTGTTAACGACAGCATAACTGTATCGTTCTTAAACGATCATTATTTGTCTCCATAAATCGTTATCTTTAAGAAAGTTATGACATTTTTTAATTTCGAAGACATGTTTCGATGTTACAAACATCATCGTCAGTTACAAAATATTTGAAAAACCGTTAGGACTTATATAACAACTAGGCGAAACTTGCATAATTAAATATGATTAAGTGACAAGAAATACATATTTGAGTGAGTTACAGAGTGTTAGAAAGAATGTAGAGCCTAAAGCGTAAGTGTCAGGTTGACGTGATGAACTTGTTGGTTTAAATTAGGCTGTTCCCAATTTATATGCATAGCCTCCTTGAGTCCTTGAGTCGGTTTTTCAAATATTTTGTAACTGACGATGATGTTTGTAACATCGAAACATGTCTTCGAAATTAAAAAATGTCATAACTTTCTTAAAGATAACGATTTGCTTTCTGCTGTCTCGACCTTTTGGTTCCATTCTCCATAAATGAGATTAAGGTCTAATTAACTCCGAGCTTGGACAAACTTTCATTGTTTACAGAAAAGATTTACTACAAGACACCACTGGGCATAGTTATATTAACTATGCACTGGGTAAATATCACTCTGTCATTTATCAAATTTCACTGAATCGGTATCAAGAAATTATCTGTAACTATTTTCAAATTTCGAACAATATTCCATTAGATGAATAAACCAGTTTGAACCCAATGGCAATTGAGTGAATCCGTATAAAGCAATTGCAATACAATAACACAGCCTGCAAGTGTATTTCAAGATTGCGTTCACACCAAAGATTGCTTTGGACTAAATATCGCTCATAATCCTTTTCAATCTTTCAAAAACACATTATACACTTCAAAAGGGGCATTGACTTGCATATGAGTTCCAATTGCAAAGAACAGAAAGATATCTAATCAATCGAAATTCATTGAAATACGAAGCCTCTGTTTACACCAATTTTTACGGAAAAACAATAATCCAGAAATTGCATAAGATAATAAACATAATATTCTTAAAAAGCTTCTCATTGATTCCATGAGGATAGAGTGTACCTAGTTGAAAGATGAATTTTTGTTCGAGAGTTTTGCGGCTTTCTTTGTTCCCGTTGTGTGAGGATAGGCCGCAAATTGTCATGCTGTGGTGGGAGTGATTAGGAAGATTAAAATGGCGCGCGACTGGTTTTGAGGCATCTGTGTCGTTTTTTCTACATCCCGTAGGTGTCCGCTAATCTTCTCCCTGTTTCACCTATGTTGATATTCTTACGTAAGGTGCAGGTTATAAAATAGATGACATTTACGGAGCTGGATGTAGAGTGATTTTATCGGAACCGATTCGGTCCTGAGATGTTAGAAATGAAAGGACAAGTTTTGCATCGTGTGCGTGAAAGTTCCTGGTTGATTGTCAAACTTAAATGCGGTCGTAACTAGAACGTTACCTTTGTTTTTGTCGGGTTTAAATGAAATAAGTGGTGGTAGAGGGAATATATATAGTTTCGGGATCATTGCGGAGAATTTTGAAGTTTTTGAGAATGACATTTTTGACTGCACGGCCGGTTTTGTGGATGGTAGGTGAGGGTGAATGGAATTCTGTTGATTTCGTTTTGCGACGTTTGTAGTGCGGTTTCTCTATCGATTTCTTGGGCACCAATGACGATGCCTGCCTGTGGTGACAGCGGAGTCAGGGTAGCCCCTTTTTTTTCAAAAACTGGCACATTTCGTCGCACTTCAGTGCTGTTAAAGTCTGAGTCGCGATTACAGAGGCGCCTCAGTCTAAGAAATTGAGAGAATGGGATGGCATTTTTTACGTGTTTTGGATGAGAGGACGAATGCAGCAAATAGTTATTGGAATCTGTTGGTTTGTAGTGTACGCTTTTAGATAAACCGTTGCCGTTAATTGAAAGTTTAATGTCGAGGAAGACTTGTGAATTTCTGGAAATTTCCCAGGTGTATTTTAGAGCCGGGTGGAAAGAATTGACTGAAGTAATGAATTGGTTGAGTTCCTCTCTGCTGGATGAAATAGCGCCGACGCAGTCATCGATGGAACGTTTGTAAAGATAAGATTTTGGTCCGTTGTAGTTAGAGAAAAATTCATCATTTTTGGTATAGCCTAACTCATTTGATAAAACCCAATTTTCATGTTTCCGTCTCCCACCGACGCAGCACCAAAGTTTTTCTAGAAACTAGAAATATTCAGTGTATCATGCCATAAGAAAACCACTGTGAAGTTGTTAATTAAAAAAAAAAAACGTTCATTAAGCCTGGTTTTCACCAGCGACGCAAGCACAAGCGCTCAGTAGCACAAGCTCAAGGATAAGTAGTTTATGCTAATGAAAACGAACGTCGACATTGGAATCAAAATCAAATACGGCATCCGCCATGTTGCTCTAATGCTCGGACGCGTGGGATCTGGAACGAGTGCTTTAATTGGCCAGACGTAGCAAATGTTGCGTTTCGTTTTCATATGACGCAATTGAACGCAAGCTTAAGCGCAACCACAAGGAAAAGGAAAATTTTTGATCCTTGTGCTTGTGCTTATGCTTGCGTCAATCCCGTTTTCACGGTGAAATATAAGCACTAGTGAAAACCAGGCTTAAGTATTTGAGTTAATTCTCCTGTTAAGCTACAGTTTTACTTTGTTTTTTTACCCTCATTTATACTACTCACAAAAGCAAAAAAACAAAGAGCAAAATAAAGAAGTTCTTAACTAATATTCTTAATCGCAGCCTGAAAGTCTGATAAAAAAAAAAAGACTCATACGAGTGAAAGCGAACACATGCCGCTGGCGCTAAGTGGGAGAAAACGTGATCGAGGATAAAACTGTTTTCGTTTTTGTCTGTAATGATTAGCTGAAAACTTAGCGCAAGATTTTTAAGCCAATTAGCAAGTCTGATAGGAGAGGAAAACAGTCCGAAAACCCCTTCGACACTTGAATAAGCAAGTAATTTCTGATCAGATCTGTCATGTTTTGTTCCCAAATCTACGGTTGCGGCGTTTTTGATGATCATCATTTGCTGCCTTTCGATTGATTAAAAATCTTTATTCAAATACAGCATCTATTTTGACAGTTAGGCTAATGAACATTTTTACTAAATTTGACAAGTTACAACTGACCACACTCTCTCGCCTTGATTAACTGTCAAAAACGAGTTCGTATTTGCAAAACCTCCTTAAAGAGAAATTTAATTATAGGAAAAGATTAGGGCGCCATAGTATTAAAGCAGTTGACTACAACGAACCCACGGGATGAGAAGAATTTAAAGAACTTTCATTAGAGAGTGAATAAGTTTGGTTTTCTGATTGAAGTAATTCAATTACCGAATAGATTTAATTACAGGGGAAATCATGCTCTTGTATGGTTTAGGATTTATATACCGCACATATCACGAAGTTTCATGGCGGTTTACAATTCTTTCTTTAGGATGAGATCGGACTTCATCTTGTTGTCTCTGGAACATAAATGAAGTAAAAAAATTTCCGCAGAAAAATATCGTTCATCATTTAATGTTATCTCAATATATCTAAGAAACGGAGAAATCAAATTCATACGGTACTGATAACTTAATTTAAATCTGATTCTGTGCTTGCGTGAGCGAAATCCAGCCTCGCGAAACTAAAGTAATTGTGTTGACTAACTGCTTGTCCTATTCATGTTTTGTAACTTTTCAATGAAATGAGAGTGGGCTACTTGTTAGATAACAAGCTAAGGATTATTTTTTTCCTTTAAGCTGCCATCACGGATTTGACACTCGAATTCACTTTCTTAATATCCTCTCCAAGGCAATTTTATTTTGGAAAAACGATAGAAAAGAAGACGAAGACAACAACAAATGAGCGTACGAGAAAAGTTATTTACGATAGTTGCGCCAGTTTGAAGAAAACTGCATACATTTTAGTGTTTGCATATTTTCTTTTCTGTTCATTTAACCCGGGAAAAAGACCCTTTTTCATTTTTGGTTTTGTAAAGAACAAATTGACGCCAGTTTTTGTGTCTTTGCTCTAAATTACGTCATAACGCGGATCTACAACATGAGTAAGAGGACAGACAAATAAAAACTGGCGTCAATTTTTTAATTTGCCGAAGGATTTTCACGCCTTTTCTCACCCCACACGAAGCAGCCATTTTTGTTTTCTTGTTCATTTCATTCCCCCTAACTCATTTTCTTGATTGATTTATCAATAACTAATGACAGATCTAGGATATCCTGCTTCATTAAACTGTTACGGAGAATAGTATTCTCGCGATAGAAAGCAGGAACTTAACACATTGCTTCCATTTACTGTCCTTAGTTCTATTCAGAAATGTTAAATTTGCCGTCAAATTTTGATAATAAATGCAATACATTTAATTCATGCGTGAGAAACTCCTTGACGAATCTTCGTAGTTCGTTTCTTTAAAGTTAATTCGCCACATTCAACCACATCAAGTTGCTTTGCAATACATTTAATTCATGCATGAGAAACTCCTTGACGAATCTTCGTAGTTCGTTTCTTTAAAGTTAATTCGCCACTTTTAAACAGGCTAAGGCCATCTAGTCCTTGCTGCTAATCTCAATGTTTCGCTCGGCAACATTCGAAAATCTTCGGGATGTGACAGCACAAAAGGCACACTTGATCGAAGGAACACGACTCGAATCATATCATATTTGTACAGAAAATGTCGCACACGTAGAGCTATAAGAGGCGTCTTTTTGTGTCAATATTTTATGAGGGATCCATTTCAGCAGGGACAATGCGGTTCGATTGTTCTTGGCTGTTGCAAGTTAAAAGCGCCTTAAATGTGTCTCGAAACTCTGAGTTCATAGAAGCGTAGATAAGTGGATTCAACGCCGAGTTGAGTGTTGCAAAAATGACACCTCCAGCATACACATACGGGTTTACAGAATTGTTGACTGCGACATCAACTATCATTATTACAAAAAGAGGCAACCATGTGAAGATGAATGTACCGAGAACCATTGCCACCATCTTCGCCGCCTTAGTCTCTCTGATCATGTTGAATTTAGCATCGGTCTGATTGCGAAGAACACTGTTAATAGCTGATGCGATTTGCATTTCGTGATAACACGCGGTTTGTAAGATTTTAATGTAAGCCGCGAGGACGAAAACGGAGGGGAAAAGGCTAGCAACACAAACAGTTAGAATGAACCCCGGGGCGAGATTTAATGGCACTTGACAAAATAACTCGTTGTGGTGTCCGGGTTTGTTGCGAGTGCGCCAAAATCCCATGAAAGGAATAAAGCCAAAGATCGTAGAAATAACCCAAACAGATGCAATGATCGGAACGATGACTCTCTTAGTCATTATTGACTTGTAGCGAAGAGGAACAACCACGGCGAAGAAACGATCGAATGTTACCGCACCCAAATTTGCCACCGAGTTAAACATAAGTGTGATTGTCACTGAAATGGTTACACGACAGTAAATGATTCCATTTCGTACTGTTGGTCCCACTGTATTGGAGACTACAATAAGTGGAATCACAAGGAACCCAATCATTAGATCACCAACTGCAAGACTTGTGATGAACGCGCTTGTCTTCGTTTGAAGACGTCGGTTCGTTAAAACCGAAGCAATAACTAAAGAATTTCCAGCAACGATAACAACAGCTAAAATGAGCACGCCTGAGCATAGCAGAATTACGTGTAACTCTGCTTTCCCTTCGGTCCAAGATGTTCCGTCATCTCTGGTTTCATTGGCCATGACGTCAAGTTTCGTTTGATAAAGTTTGGTAAAGGAGTTTGTATGCCACCAACAGGCGTTGTTGAACTGGCGATGAGTTGTCCTATAGAATTTTTTTGCCTTTCTTTATATATTCAAATGTATTTGGTTGCGCGGACAGAGCAAATCACTTTGTACATCATGTTGGATCCGCCGTCAGCTGTTTAAATACAACCGCAGCTTTTATGTTCTTGAAAAATTGTGGATTTTTCTCATGGCTATAACCGCAGCAAATCGAAATAGTCCATGCTGCTCATTTCGGTCTTGCATTCGAAGGCGATGTGGCTCCAGCAACGTGTTTTCTTCACAGTGTGTTCAAACCACAAGCACTCAGCAATAAAAACCTTCTGTTGCTGTTAATGAGACAAAAAAAAAAATCATTATTATACTACTATTATTTAAGCTGTCATCTTTTTCAAAGCACTTCAGTTGTAAGCGTCGTGCTTTTTTGTTCAAGTTGCCCTTGAAAAAAAACGAAAGGCGTCTTAGCTTCGATCTCTCTCGACATCGATGCAAAATATGTTTAACTGCTGATAATGCACGAGTGACACTTAGTAAAAGTGAACGGATGAATTGGCTCTCAGGAAGCGCGAAGAATTGTATTCCTAATTCAACATTGCGTCAGGTGCAAATTATACTTTCAGTTGCAATCCATGGAATAAGGTTAGCTTTGTTAGTCTTACTAAAAATTAAAACAAAAAAAAAAACAAGCAAAAAAAAAAAAAAAGGAGAAAGCTTTGTCGAGGTCCCTATGATTGAAAAGGGAACGATGCGTCACCAGCTTGTTGGGTTTGCTGACTTATACTCTGATTATTGTCTAAAGCGAGTTTTAATTTTCTTTTGTTTTCTTGGAATATTTTTCCAATTTGCAAAGCACAATGTGCAAGCATACAGTTCTCTTACTTCATATCAATCCCGGGAAAGTAATTTCTCACAGGTTCTAATATCCAACATTTTCATTTTTGAGTTGATCGGAATTTCAGTTGTTACTGGTTATCTTACTGTACACTTTGTAGCTGATTACAATTTCTACTGATAACATCTGTAGGAAATATTCTCTTGGAAACTAGCGGTAATATCTGATAGACAGCCTTTCTGTTTTTAGTATCCTTTGCCATGTCGTAATTCTTAACTTTCCTTCCACAACTCACATGAATGGCTCAAAACGCTTCATATACGGCCTATTGATCGCCCACCTGAGTATCACGCAAAAAGGCTTCCTTGTGATGACCATTTTCTCGATTTTTTTTTATACCGTGAATTTTATTATTATTTTCGGATGGATAAAATTGCTTTATCGTGGTGACAATAAATTGCGGTATATGACAAAAATAATTTTCTGTAAAACTTCAAGAGAAAGGTAAGAGCATTCATGATTTTTACTGAGAGAAAAGCGTGGGATAACATTTAATACAGTTGCGACAAATACGTCAATTTCAAAAATACCATTATTTGTCCCTCCAAAAGTTTGCAAAAGCATTGTTTTTATTTTCTCTTTGGACTTATAATGGTCTCAAGAGAAACTGGTAACAACGCTTGTGTAAAATTTTGGAGGGACAAACAAAGAATATTATGGTATTTTGATATTGGTTAATTTACTAAGTAGACCAAGTTAAAAAAAGCTAACTCAAAAACACTAAAAAAAAAAGGAATAAAAAACAGAGGATTAGACTATGTGTCCGTCAAACCAGTCATTTAAACAACGACAAAAAACAAGGAAAAGCTAGACAAAGTCAGTTTCGACAAAGAACAAATAGCATTAATATTGAACAAAACACATTTGGCGGCCCTGTAACACTAAAGTAACGTACCCGATTAACGCAACCCCCACAGTTGAGGTGCTCGAAATTGCCAGTGGGTCCTGTTTAGATGAGAAACCCCCCCCCCCCCTTTCTGCGCGAGTTCCACATTGGGAAGACTACTTGATTTCGCATCCTGTTTATGTTGTCGGTTAAATCCATTCTCAGGTTGAATCTTTTTTTACCTACAGTAGGTAAATTGGTGGTTGAATATGCACTCCCCCACCCCCAAAAGGATTGAAAACACTTGCACCTTCCCTCAAACTCTCAGTGTCTTACGCATCTTAACACATTTTCTTAATTTATGTTTCGTATCATCTTATCGGTTTTTGTATTATATGAGGATTACCAATTTAACCTATTGTAGGTAAAAACAGATTCAACCTGAGAACGGATTTTTAGCGGCAACATTTACATGTTGCGTAGGTGATTTCATATGAAGGCTTAAGAAGCAAACTTGACGTTGAATACATCAAAACGCGAAATTTGCGCAGGCACTACGTGTTCTAGTCCACCGAGAGGTCAAGTTTATTCCAAAACTTATATTAATTGTGATTGCTTTTTGCTTGCATGACACTGTTGCGGGGCTTCGTACCCGAATGAAATGCAACAATCGCGGTGAACTCGTGCCGGTGCGAAAGTCGCTCCGGTATCATGGAAACCCACGCACGGCCTTCGGCGGCCATCACCTGCTGTAGAGCGTACTATATATAAAAAAAGAAAAAAAAAGAATCGCACAATCCTAAGCGCAAGGTTGCGACCGCAATTTAGACGAAGTACATCAGTTTATTTTCATTGACTTGAAGACTTCTCCACTGTATTTGTTGATAGAGGATAAAATGGAAAATCTCAAACGTCAATGCAGCCGTTTGATCATCCGGCGGATAGTATTACCAGTATACACTCTTTCACGGATTTCAAACGGTCCAGTGTGCTTTCTTATAACATTAAGCGTCCTGGCGTGAACCTAGCAAATGTTTCTTGAAAGGAAAACGGCCGGCTTTCGGACTAATTATTGACAGTGTGGGCAGAATCACTTTTTGAAATGAAAGGGCTTTCGGGCTGTTTTGGAATTGAAGTATTGAACTACAGAATCAAAAATGGGCAAAATGATTTCCCACGTGTAAACGGCTATGCAGCCTGAACAAGTGTAAATGGAAGAAGAGACCATACAGTGTAGGTGAGGGCGGTGGAACATTTAACCTCATTTTGCGTGGTGAAAACGACCATTATTTTCAGAAAGCCTGTCGCACACCGCACACGACGAAAGAGTGCAGTCGCTTAATTTCGACTCACGTGCGGCGATGTTGTGGGGAAAATATTTCTGATGTTGCCCCTAACAGTGGAGTGGAAACGAATGAGCGAACTTCGGGATAACTGCTTCATTTTTCTTGGTATATTCCTCAGGCAAGCATCGATACTGATCCTTTAATGATTATGCTAAAATATTCTAAGTTCAAATTATAAGCAGCTCATAGGTGCAACGTCTGAGCTATAATGAAATAATTGCCCACGAATATTGCTTTTTTCGGAATTTTTGTCTCATTTTTTCGTAAAAAATACTGACTTATGGGCTAGGCTACTAAATTAAGTGGTCTGGTCACATTCGAATGGAATTGAATTGAGAGGTGGCCTTAAAAGATTCAAAAACGCTTCACTGAAGAGAGCAGCTTTGCAGGTGACTCTTGATATTAGGCTGTATAAAACTTAACTCTACTGTCTTGATCGACATCGAGGAAACTCTAGTAGGCAGCCGGCTCTCTTATGCTGTTATTACTCACAAGATGATTTAAAGTAAAACAAGATAAAACTGTTTCAGTTTTTGTTTGGTTATCCAAGTGGGGATTAAAATGAAAGCCGGTACTGTTTTCAGTTACATGCATGTCATTGCAAACGTAAGGATTGTTTTTGATTTCCGAAGAATAAAATAAAGTGACCCGACTATTAATATGCATTTAGCAGGATGAACAGACCAACACAGCTGTGGCTGGAAATCTGACAATTTCGCGTCTTGTGTTTAATATGGCTTTCAAGACTGAGATAAATTTTAGAGAAAGCACAACTCTAGTAGCAAAACATAAACAAAGATACTAGCGTTTCATTGCCATGAAAAATATCGTTAGAATGTCGTAAAATTTATCCCGCAGCTTTTGCTTTTGTGACTTTTTGTGTCATCTACAGCAATGAACGGGCGTACTTTGATGTCCTCTCAAACATTCAAATTGAAATGATTAAATACAGTGTAGCGTGATATTTTTTCGAGCCTCGCTCTGTTAAGAACACAGTTAGCCTTGACAAATTATTGAAAAATCACGCTATGTACGTCGGCAACGTTGCATGTACAAGTGCATGAATTTCGGCAGAAACACACCTTAATTTTGCTAAGAGTTTATTTGTGACTGTAATTCAGCCTGAAAACATGTAAAGCCTACCTTTCTCGTTGTCTTAAGGATGTATATCTTAATAACAGCCTCTCGTATGTCTTCTTCATGCAATTGGATGAATTTGTACCGCAAATGATACTAACATGGTATGTGAAAGAAACTTTATATAAAAGCTTTTAGGTCTCGAAGCTTTAAAACCCACTCGCAAGCTGTATTATTAAATTACCGTTTTGTCGGGAAATTATTTAAGCACTGGTGCATTTTCGGTTACTGATATTTGATTGGTCACTTTAATATAGGAAAATTATTGCTTCCACCCCATCTTAATTATTATGCATTTGATATCCAATTAAATTTACAATGTTCCTTGTTTTTAAGATTTTTCAGAAGAAAAGAAAGAAATTCTGTGTTTAGCATGAGCTTAGTAACATGGACAAAATACAATATTCGCCCTTAAAACGTGTGCGACCTGTGAAAATGACAATTGACTGCTGTTTAATTTTATATAGATTAATGTATTCATGCATAAATTGATCAGCACCACTCAGTGTGATAACTTGTGGCGCCACTGCGGATTGTTAAAAATTCTGCTCAATTTATTGATTATTACAAGCTCCAGTTAGGTAACCGTTTCTTTTTGATCGTTGAAAAGATCGCGGGCCACTTGACTCAATTGATTGACCAGCGGACTACTGTACAAGGTGCGCTCTGACCTGGAGTGCTTTCCTCTTGACCACAAGCTTTAGTTAAAAATTTCGAATTTTTCGTGTAGCGAAGGGAACAGAATTTTCCGGTTTTCCATTCGAAACCAATCATATCAACGAGTATCGCCCAAAAAATGCGCCCGAGGAAGAATGAACCAATGGGATCAGTGCGAATTTCCAGCTCTTCCGAAATTCAGGAACTTCAGGCTCACTTCGTTAGGTATATCCAACTTTTCAAAAAATTTTTCTGTAATATTGAATTGAATTTGCTAGTTAATGACTTTGGCCGTCGTCGATCGCAAGATTCTTCCGAACAACGAAGAACATATTCGTAGCGGCCACCATCTTTCTCCGCGCGTTTGTTACAATCTTACAATCGAACCCAGTTTCGTTTTTATTCGATTCCTTACCTGTTTTTTCGAAGTTTTTGGTCGAATGGAAAGCACTGCGGAACACTTAGGTTCAGGATAGTGTTATTTCAAGAATTATGAAAACTCGTTTGATGCCAGCGAGCTTAAAGGCCGCCGGATACACACGAGAGGTTTTGCTCCCGTTATAGCATACTCCAGGGGCACGCTCCTAGAGCTAAGCTTCTCCGTATACAGCGATTTCAAGGGAACTCTTCATCCTCGGGAGCAGAATTTCCACCCCGCAAAGTGCTCCACGATATTGAAGAACTTAAACATTTGGGAGAAAGCTCCCGGGGCAAATTGAGCAGATTTTAACGTGTTCTTTCGTGTGCACTGACATTTTTTGCGCTGCGTGGATTAATACGGCAAATGTAAAGCATTGACCAATCGGACTATCCAGTGCTTTCATCCATAATTTCTTTTGGAAGTCTTGCTCAAAATTCAAAACGGTGTTCGAAAGATATACAACTGGTGGGCTCGAATTAAAGCAAGTGGATAGTTGAAAAAAGAAGAAAGCTGCTTGAAGCGTCATCAATACACAACTTGTAATAGACGTGTATAGAGACAAACTAGAGCTACCAAATAAAAACCATAAAAGACTATGGAAGTAAGGCCGTAACGAAGAAAATGGCGCATCACGCACGCGCGCATCACGCATCACGCATCACGCATCACGCATATAATAAACAGGTGGCACATACTTAGACGCTCATAGTTTCGTTACATGAAAAAGCAGGAGGATGAAGTAAAGTAGGTGTTCGGGGAAAATTTGACCTTTCTACTAAGGCATGGTCTCATCAAGTTCAGAAATCAAATACACTGACAAGTTTCTATGGTAATTTCACCAACAGTTGACAATGACTGAGATGATTCTCCAGTCACTAGAAAACGAAGCGTACTTGAAGTGCAAGACGTTCACGTGGATGAATAGCTGTTCTCATTGGTGTATCTTGCTTCTTTATGCTTTCACTTAACAGATCTGCCAATTGTGTGAATTTTCTTTCGTATAATGCTCCGTCCTGCGGGATTCAGATTGCATTCTTTCACGGCTGGTCACCAGGTCATCACCGTTTAAAGATCATTGTTATGCAGATCAGAACTGGGTATAAAGGCAC
>NC_090884.1:1250805-1258305 GCF_036669925.1 Montipora capricornis | reverse complement strand
AGAGAGAAAGAGCCTGGATTCAAAGTTTTGCATTTCTCTTCACAAGAAAAAACGGAAAGCTTTCCGACCTTGCTATATACAATGCATGCCCCACTAGGTCAAATACTAGATAACTTTGTGTACAAGTCATTATCCAGAGTATAAACGTTACTCCACGTTAGATGTTGGCCTAGGTTTTCGGATGTGTTTTCACTCATATATTTGAGCTGAGAATGTGCATATTGAAGATACAGCGTGCTCGATGTGTGACAATATTTGAGGAGGGAGGAGTGGTTGGCAACAAATTACCTTCTTCATGTCCCGGAAGGGATGACATAAGAACTGTGATCTGCTTGTTGTTAGGATCTCTTCCTCCATTGAATGTATAACAGTTTCCAAACTTCGGATGCGTTAATTGCGTCCACAGGTCACGCATTTCATTTCTGTGGCAGTTATATGTATCGTGACAGTTACATCACTATCTAACTTTACATAGTATTAAAAAATGGGATGAGGGTGAGTCAGGATAAGATTGTCGAAAATTATTAGTAAAGTGAGGGTATAAAGTTACTTTATTTAACGTCGGTATTCCTTCAGGTAGGAAACTGGTATCAATGGAAGCGCTTTACCCACCTCCCTCTGTCAGTGCTCCGTTATACGTTCATTTAAAGCTATAGCTACACGGATCTTAGGAAAGTCGGAACAGACGTTGAAGTCACTGAGAATCGAACCGGGGACCTCTTGCTCCCAAAACCGCGCACTAACCACCTCAGCCACGCCTGCTCCTCCTAAAAAGATTTGGAACGCTTCACGAATTTGCGTGTCATCCTTGCGCAGGGGTCATGCTAATCTTCTCTGTATCGTTCCAAACAGTTATTCATGTCTAACAGCACTTAACGAAATGCAATTATTCTTCCAAAGTTTCCAGTTACACCAGGCTAAAAAAAATAAGACAAAAAAAATAATAAAAGCAAGTTGACACATGATAACACTAACCCCAATGTCGTTCTCAGAGCCATCGTTTCCTTGACCAGCGGCAAAGAGAGTCTGGTAGGTAATTGCACAAAATTATCTAAACGCGGTAAAACCTTCAGGGTTAGCGTTAGGGTTGTGTCCTAACACGACGTTACATACTTACAAGCAATCTATGTTGTTGTACTCGCAGTTTAATATCATGTCCTGCAGCTGATGTCCAGCGGCTTGCAGGATGTCATCGGGGTATTCAGCCAAACGTTGGTGAACTTTTGTTTTTAGTTTGTGTCCGTGAAGCTTTGATGAATTATTAGTGGCGTTTGATACTTGAAAAGACAATCAAGCAAAAAATCATCAAATTCATAGTCAAAATCACATCACTGTCACTATATTCCTGAATCTTCAGAGAGAGGAATTTTACCAGTATTGCAAAGTTTGATTCATTTTTCATACGCGTTTTTATTTTATTTTATTGATTAGAATCATTTCATTACCATGTATGTGTGTGGGGAAGCCAGGAAGCAGAGCTGGCGCAGTGGTGAGAGCGCTCGCCTCTCACCAATATATCCCGGGTTCGACAAGAACACTCTGACAGTTACGATTTTGGATTGAGGTTCTGAAGGAGAGTATGAAAAAATATTTTCTCCTCTTTTGACGGTCAACTACGCGGAGAATTTGGCTTGTTTTTCTCATTCTTTCTCACGTACGTCAGATGCGCTTGGCATTAGCTTGTTAGTATACAAAGATTTGGTTTTATCAACGGAGTTGATAATGTAAATTGACCACCGTACAGAGATTCTAAAAGATGACGTTTCGAGCGTTAGCCCTTCGTCAGAGCGAATCGAGGAATTGTGGGTTATGTGTAGTTTTTATAGTAGAGTAGGAGCTGCGCTATTGGTAGTGACATGACAACGTGAAAAATAGGAATACATTAGGTAAATGAAAAGCGTTCGTTAATACCGTGAGGATTAAGGGTGCCGATGTGGAAGATGAATTTTTGTTCCAGATTCTTGCGGCTTTCCGTCTTACCTTTATGTAGTGAAAGGCCGCAGATAAACTTGTCACTTTTCAAGCACCTTTTCACCATGAACACATAGACATTTTTAAATTTCAAATATACGGACTCACTTGGGCCAAGAATTTGCGGATAATCCTTTAAGACATCTTCAGGTATCTTTGATCGGCGAATCTTGTTGAGGTTGCACACAGTGACTTGAGGAAATGGCAGGTTCTGTGTAGAACGCGTAAACATTGTTTAACTCGCCCTGGTCTTTAACAATCTTCGGTTGACGCGTGCATGGAAGCGTCACAAATGCGCATGCTGATATCTTAATATTTCCATCTAAGCCAAAAACTGCTCTAGAATAATGAAGAAGTCAATGAAATCGTCTACTGAATTTTAGAGATTTTTTAAAACTTTAAAATAACGGTCATTTGTTTCTTTGTTTTACACATTGGTTGAAATAAACTTCATGAGTCTTTCTTGTTACCATACCACAAGCTTAATTATAGATTCCTTTTCTATTACTAGTTTTTGTCATTAGAGAGATTTAGCAAAAGTGACCACGTGACCATGATTTTCCCGCCATTTTTCGCGTTTGCCGCCCCCTTCTTAGTGAAAGTAGGCATTTTCGCGTTTGTCGTATACATGGAATTTTCTTCTCGTTTTTCTTCTACATAGCAAATTGTTTGTGGAAAAAAAGAACCCCCAAACCATTTTCCGGTAAGTGAAACTAGACCAAATTAAGCTTCATGATTATAGATCGTTCATAAGTGACTCCTTACTGCAATATTCTTCATGAATTCACGTTGACTCTCTATTGTCTCATAAAACAACTTCATTGAATCTCGCAAAATTTGACAGATTTTCTGTTTATATAGCGTCTCTTTCGGCAAACAATGTTTAAAGCATTTGAAGTTTTTGTTTTTTGTTAACGAAGTACTGGAGATTAACAATAGGGAGCTTACGAAACGACGACGCCGACGGCAACGACGACGCTACAAAACAATAGGTTTAGTGAGCGAAAACAATGGCTCTGCACGTGCGTTTTACATTTTGGTACATTTCTTCCGGCCGTCATCTCCTAAATGACCGCGTGAAATAACCAAATTCAAGGTTCTGTTGTGGACGTTAGCACATGACGATGAATTTTCAGTTCTCTCTCTACGCTTCCAACTCACTCATACCAGTTTAATTCCTCGACAGTTACTACACATTTTTAACGCGAAACGACATGAAATAGTTTCTTAGTGATATGAATAACGCGAACTCGTATTTTTAAATGAAGTCCTCGTAGCCGTCTTCGTCCTCGTTTCGTAAGCTCCCTAGTGTATTTCGAGTTGCCGTGGGTCACGCGAAGCTCAAGTCACAAGCTTCACTCCATTTTACATGAAACGCGAAACGGCAAGCCGACGTTTGCCGTTTTACGTTGAAACCTGATGCTAAATCTCTCTATCATCAAATCGAGAATCGGTCGCTTCTCACAGCAAAAGCAAGGGCTCTCAAACAGCACAAGCGAAGGTGCGTCTTCTAATAACATCCCTATTCAAAAATCGCAGCACCGCCTTTTTGGCAAAACTCATTTGCGCTCAAAATGAACAAAGTGTTGAGGACTTATGTATAAACAGCGGCGGCGTGCTTTTCAAACTTTTTAGGGGTTTAAAAATTTGCCTGTTGATGCACATGTCTCTACTCAGTTTTGTCTATAAATTCGCATTTCATTGCTCACAAATACCGGAGATAGTATGTTAGCCATAGACGACTTCTAGTAACATTGGAACTGAATGGCTTAAATTGAAGAAGGGAGGTTCTTGCTTTCATCTGACCTGTTCATGCGCAATCCATGCTCTTGTTTTTAGAGGTCTTGAGAGGTACTGGGAAGTTAAATCCTGCAGCTGATAAACGAAGATACCAAAGGCAGCAGCACATGCCAGTAACCAAAAACACCTGCGAAGCGAGGAATCAGTAGCATCTGCAACACGACCGTAGCCATGAGCTGTAGTGTAGCCAAAACACTCAAATATCCTTTCCTGAAATGACTTTAATTGTTGAGACTTTTGAGAGGAACCATTCGCTTTGTTTGGCGACTGCATATCTATTGTAACTTCAAAAGAAAAAAAAAAAGGCAGAGATTGAAGTTGCAGCGCGTTCAGAAACCAGGAAGGAAAGGGGGGAGGGGGAGGAAGGGTGAATTGTCTTCCTGTGGGAAGGAGGGCTTTCGATGAAGGTCAACCACAGTGCTTGTAAACATGCTTAACTGAGGCCTTGAGCGAATTTAGTTGTTAACTTGACGCCCCCTACTGAATTTTGAAACTCTTTGACAAAATTTATTTCGGTGAAGAAAAACGAGAAGAGACAATGTACTTTGTTGATGAAAACCAAGAACAGACTATGTATCTTCAGTAGAAGTAGCTAGAAGTGAAACTTGTGAACGTTTTGAAGTTTCTGTAGCAATGCATGGTCAGACATATCTTTGTGTGGATTAAATCTGCGCTATGCATGTATGTATGCACCGTGACTTGAATCTGAAAAAAAAAAAAAGCAAGGTTACCTAAAACAGAATTGCGTTTGGATATTTTGGAAAAAATGTTCAAATTTTCACAAAGTAGACATTGCTAAAATTCCACCACCTTCCTTTATGTCCTCCGTGTCTCGGTATGCTTCTCAGTTTGATAAACACAGTGAACATGACATACTATTGCATTTTCAATCGCATAATTACTCGATAATAGTTGACTGTTTTCTCATCTGACACCCCGCTTACTTTGCCAATATTGTCTTTTAGTATATACTAAAACAGTGGTCTGGATAGCGATGAAGGCTTGAAGCTCTGGTTGGCTAATCAAACTCCGAATATCCTTTGTTAGTATATACTAAAACAGTGGATAGCGTTGAACTCGCGCGCTGATTGGCTCGTCAAACTCCGAATATCCTGTGCTATTTATCTTCCGAGTAACTCGGGAGAAAATGGCGTCCCGATTTGCATCCGTGACAAGTGAAGAAAACATCCAAATTAATTTTTTGTGCTGTATATTATCTCACTGTTTTAGTATATACTAAAACAACTATTCACCTCAATGTCGGTGGCTAGCGTTGGATATTTACAAAAATCCACCGCTAGCCACCTCCACTTCGGTGAATAGTTGTTAACTAGCCACCCGCTCCGGACCGCTTCGGTGAATTGTTGTCACTTATGCCTTACCCAAGAGAGATTCCTCACCTACTCATCGGTTAATTAAGAAGATATCCGATCTTGAAAACGTAACAGCATTTATTATTAGCGACGAAAACACGAATACAAAATACAAAAACGAACAATTGAAAGGACTCTTCTATAATTTGCGTTGGAAATTATTGTGGCAAAAATTTCGTGTTCAATGACTGTTTTCTCATCTCTCGATTCACGTCCAACCCTAATTTACTGTTTCTGGCAGAAGAATCTTGAATCGTCAATATGGGGGTACGTATCAGCAACTTGAACTAAACCCCCTACAAATTTACCAATAAATGGAAGGAAAAGGTTTTGTCACCCTAACTCTTCTCAAACGAAGAATATAGTTCTTGGAAAGAAATAGTGGAAATTCAATAGTTGTCAGTTTTTCTCGTGCAGTGATGAGAGAAGTAAAGCTCTTGTAGTTGAAAGATGACGACGCGATGAATATTTTTGAGGTACAGTCAACAGGGCAGTTTTCCAGTTTATCATTATCAAGACAGGTGTATTTCCAAATAGGACGACACAATTAAGTGTTTAATAAGAATATAGTACTGAAACTATATCGAAATATTTGTTCTTTCAGCCCTCTTTATTGGAGCGAACCGATTGAAATTATTTAACGTATGGGCCCTAATTCCTTAAAATAAACAGAAGAAAAAAATTCGAAAAAGCTAGTCCTTAGAATCAACTTAAAATGTTAGCATAGCGGAGAAAAGCCTAACTCCACTCTGTTTAAGTTCTACATCTATTCAACGATTTAAATCGACGGATTTTAATTTTTCCAAAAATGTGGTAAGTGAAGTGAAATTCTTTAATTGACGTGCAATTTAGACCGGTTTAATAAGCTTGAAAAAAAAACCTAAAACACACAATAGCAGTTAATGCGCTCTTCGATAGTTTGTCGGAGTGAGTGAAAAAGACATTTCTTCTTGTCATTTTGCAAAAAAAAAACAACACAAAAACATACAGTTTAGCCATTTTAGTGCGGATAAGCGAGTTTAATTTGCCTAAGATAACATGGTTTTTCGTAGAAACTGCAGAAGGGTTTACCTGTTTAAGCTGTACCTCTTAAAGAGTTGTTCTGTAGAGCATCAAAGGCCGACCAGAAAACATTCCTTTAGAAAATTGATTTAATGAGACCAGTAGTAGCCCATACCGGACTTAAGCCTTGGGTAGAAAGTCGCACAGTGAAGTATTGGTAATGAAATTATGACAGGACGACTGTAGATCGTGAAAATAACTCAAAAATGAAATGATATCACCTGATGTATCATTGACATCGAGTCTCTAACTGATTAAAGTACAACTCTGCTGGATATATACCATGATTTGTTAAAACACGAAGCGACAAACAGGTGCCGACATAGATGTTCTCATGGTTACATAAGTTTCATTACGTTAAGTAGTCTCTTTGCTATGCTCAATTTTGTCAGCCAGCCGAATTGTCTTCACTTTCTTGAGCTTTGAATTTGAATTTGGTCTAGTATTTATTTTCTTGTTGACTGACAGAACAGTCTTAAGTGGCATCATGTTTTAAACACAAGAAAAAGAGTGGTGGCAACAAAGGCTTCTGCTTGAATGGATTCTCTGCTGACCAATACATGTCAAAACACATAGAAGACTAGCACCTTGCAATTCATTATTGTTTTATAGCTAATTTCATGTCTTGCATTTTGCCTGAAGCATAAATTCCATAAAATCGTTTGGCTTGAAATATAAAATTGAGATTGACTTTACTTCAAAATATACATCTGCGCGATCGCAACTAACTGAATAAATTAACAAATTAATGAATTCTATTTGCAATAACAACCCACCGAAAATTAAGAAGAGAACGATTATTTGTGAAAAACATCACGGCGTCTTTAAAAACGATCGAACGGATTAAAATAAGTGAACGCGTCCTCAGACAATAACCAGATTAGGCACTTCAGTGGCAAGTGCGTAGGTCTTCAACTCCTCACTACATTTTAACTTCGATCCCAAATAGACCTTTTCACGGTTTCTGACACCATATTGGTTGAGGGGCAAACGCAGGTTAAATTACAGTGAATGTGTGGTATTTTGGCCGAATTCAAACCTATATAACTCCGCTGCAAACAGGCAGATTTCAAAAATTTTAAATAGTTTTAGTCGTTTTATTTATCTCATTCACTCAACGGAAAATTAGATCACTTCACAAGGCCCAACGTCTAGATATTAGAAATCTCCTCATGTCGCCTCAAATTTCGCGGGAATTTGCATAATTTTGTTTATAAGGGTTTATATGAAATTTACAAATTTCGTTTACGGTCGTTATAGCTTGATTCTGATCGTCATACTTCACGAAAATAAT
>NC_090884.1:1240805-1245805 GCF_036669925.1 Montipora capricornis | reverse complement strand
GGCAGAAGCGGGGTTAGATCTCGTCGGGTCTACTTGAATGTTCATTCAGTAACAGGAAATGTGGCAGACACGGAATGATCTGTTGAGTTTTGGCGATGGAAATACTGCAGGGAGTTTGGAAACAACACCTAAGGCCGCGCGCGGTTGTGGGATAAAGCGTTAAAATGTTTCTTCCCAGTCCTCCAAATTACGTCACCAGATCACCTGGCATGTCCTGAAGACGAAAAAACCTACACAGCTACCTTACTTTTAACTTAGTCTGATCACAACTTTCTCCAAGAACCATAATATTTGCTTCCTTCACGATCATCACTCATCATTGCCGCACTAAACGTAAGGTTTTAAGAACATGAAGTAGTTCGCTAATTGCTTCATTAATGATTCAGGAGACATACGTCAACCTTCGACATCATTGCGATTGTTCAGTGACCTTTACTGCTGTTGACTTAAAAGGATGAGAAAACTATGCAGGATTCGCAAAAAAAAAAAAAAAAAAGACAAAGCCAGCATTTTCAATCGCAGAAATAAACAGAGATTTGTATGGAAGTTTGCAGTGAAGAACCGTAAATAAGATCGAGTTTTCCCGATCTAAAGATCAGATGAATATAATAAAAGGATTAAATGTCGCATTTAAATTGTGCCTAAATCAAAGAATTATACTAAAGGAAAATAAGAGCCTTTCATTAACAAATGAGAAAATACAAAATTTTCATTAATTGAGGATATTGAAGGAAGGGATTATGTGTTTGTGATTGATTATAATTACACTAGCGTTGGAGAATTGTTTTGGCGAACATTTTTACAAAGATGTTAGAATTTCTTAGCAACAAAACGGACCGGTTTGTAATAAAGAATCGCCCGCTGGGGCAAAACAGCATAATTGTGCTGGTGATGTGCATTCAGAGAGCTTCAGCGAAGCAAACTGGTCCTTTTAATACGACCTGTAAACTGGCATGAGTGAGCTTTAAATTAATATAAGCATCATAAGATGTTCTAATTTACTCTTGCATTTCTGCTAACTCTGAGATTGAAAAATCAGCAAACACCATTTAAAAGGAAAAAAATTTAAGGTAATGTTTAACCAAAAAGCTTTTAACCTTTTTGTCTGAGATTTGTGTTGAATGAAGGACCATGTTCCCCCAGGCAAGTTCGCTTGTTTCTCTAAGCCCACTAGAAAAGCTTTTCTAAAACATAGCTTTATCTGATTCTCTTGTAATAAATTAAAGACAGTATCTTATAGTAAACCAGAAGATCGATAGATAGATAGATAGATAGATAGATATACCTTTATTTAAACACGATAATGTTTAAACTTAATCATCCTAGGAGCCAACAAAAAACGAAACAAACAGATAAACAAGCAAAACGACAAAGAAACAAGGAACAGTTATTGTAAATGATAAAACATTACTCCTTGTTCTTCAGGAGTTTGACGGTAACGCAGTCTTAGTCTATAGTTTGTTGTTGTGTGGGTAGAGCATCCTACGAGTGTTACCGTGATGGAGGTCATTTGCATGTTAATACCTGCACTTCTTATTTCTTATACTGCGCGCACACGAGAATCCTCTTATGGTAAGGAAAGGAACGCACGGTAAGAAGAAGAAGATTTGATTTTTCACTCCTAATTTTGTTTAATGTCCGTTTCCCTCAGTTACAGGCCTTCTTTCCGTGATGATACACATGTCCCAAGGGTTCAACTTAATGTTTAACTTCTTTACAGTTCATTTATCAGGCTGTCAAGGAATCATTATACAAATGCATTAATCGTCTTTGATCAGTTTAAACAGCTGATTAACACGCATGACAAAATATTTTCTACCTTCAGCATAATTACATGAGAAAATCGGAATAAAGAATAAGCACCATGACTGAACTCGAACCGCATACAAAGAAAGAGAAGCAAATTTCCCCTAATGAAACATTCCAATCACTAGCAAAAGACTTTTGTGGATACACGTCGGCGCATGGATTGGAGAGGGTAATGTCTGCCAAGCAGTGGATAAGGAAAGCATTTTGGAGTCTGCCTTTCGTGGCCGCAATTACAGTTCTTGCTCTTCAAGTTCGGACGCTGTACATGAAATACCAGCAACGACCACTTGCCACCCTTGTTACACTACAGTCAGATACGGTGAGATATCGTTTATGTTCCTGCTTTAACCGTCTGGTTTGAAATGACAATACTATAGCAAAGGTTGAAAACAAAAGGCAAATCTGTTGAGATCATGTGTTGGTTGTCCCAAAGGTGGACAACTTATAATTATTTATTTAACTTTGCCAGTCAAGCTAACAGAGCACCACAAGAGCTTTGCGCTGTGGTCCAACTTCGTATAACGGGTAAATTACTACTACAATAGGGCCCCTATAGGATAAGCGATTTCAAAACCGATATCGAGTTTCAAATTTGTCCATTGGAGAGCGCTCTCTACCCTTTGAATAACTGGATTTCATGCATTTAAATGTCTAGTTATTGTAGGTAATTCAATTACGGCCTGCACAAAAGCTCCTATTTCAGGTAGCAAACATGATACCACTTTATGTTGGCTGAGTGTTGGTTTTTTTGTTTCTATTCCTTCTCTCTTACGCCATCTGTGTCTGGCCATAGTATAGCAGAACTAATAAGAATATAAGAAATGACGAAAAAGAATGGTAATAGTGATCGGCTAAAATGATCCAGCAACTCAGTCGTTTCTCGAGACTCTCGTTTCTCGAAACTTTTTTGATGCCACAATTCCCTCTGTATCTCAACAACAAAAGGCTTGAATACATGTTTACGACCATTTTTTTTCAAAAAAAGTGGATCGCTGTTTCACGAATATAGGCCTAAACCGGCTAGACTTAGTATTTTACTCAGTCTAACGCCAGACGATTTTACTCGTCATCAATGGGGAACCCCAAGGAGTCAATGGGGTTTAAGTAAAATTTCATCAGTGTCCATAAACTTAGTGGCTTTTCGGGACTTTCAATAAATGGGCTCCCAAGGAGATACGAAATTCGAAACTCTAGGGGAGCTCTCCATTCGGCCAAAAATTTTAAAAGAAAAGGAATCCAATGGAACGGAAAAATTTTGGACTCGCGAAGTAGTACTTGAAGTTCCGGAATTCCGGAACAACCGGAAAAGCCTGTACTTTTTTGGGCATCGACAGTCGAACGTCATTTGCTTATATCTCACTTACTCTCATTTCGTTCCAACGCGGAAATCTTGTTTTTCCTCTCCCTTGTTTTCACTGTTTCCTTTTTAGAGCCTTACGTTTCCTGTTGTGACTTTGTGCAACTTCAACGCTTTGAAGTACTACGCTCTACTGGACAGCAACTTAACTGCTCTTATACAGACGTTTCAAAGGCAAAGTAGGTCAATTCAGCTGTGATTTCATTAAAATTTGCCAGTGGAATTTAATTAACTTAGTAGCATGATAATAGACGCAACGGCATGTAGTTTTTTCGTTGATCACTAGAGAAAGAACCCAAGCGCTACCAGCTGGAGTCAAAATTAACACGTAAGTAGTCTCTAGCGCGACCGTTTTTAATGTGGTCACGCAACGTTTCCGCCACATACGGAAGCGTTGCGTTACCGTTACCAAAAGCGGCTCCATGGAAACTACAATGACATTGCGATTACCTTTTTGGATGCCCTCACCACCAAGCTGCAAAACTGACTCGTAGGAGTGACAATTGCTTTGCTATACTGCTGTGATTGAAACTATCGAGGCATTCTCGCAAATGTACAATAGAAATTGGTGAACATAAATCCTGCTTAGCGAATAAAGAGATACGACCTTCCGATAACTGGCTCGGACGCTTTCGCACGGAGTTGTTGGGAAATCTTGTGATAGAGCTACAGACTATAAAAAAAGGGAGGGATCCTCGTCGGAACTTTTACTTTAAACCCCTAAAGGAGACCAATCTGGGCGTGGCTCAGGCTTTTTTTGACCCCTTTTTGATCCCAACCCTAAAGGACACCTTCACGGCAACATATGATTGCGTTTTGCCCAAAACACCCTAAGTGAGACCAAAATCCGAAATTTACACCCCTAAGCGAGACGACGAGTATCCCTCCCCTTTTTATATGGGAGTCCTCCCCGGGCCCTTTTTTTTACCCTCCCAACCATGATACCATTTGCAGATGTAATTTCAAAGGCAGCACTTTCTCCTCAGTTATGTAAAGACCCTGAGTGTTGGTCCGGTCGAAGTTGAACTCACGACCTCCCGTGTGACAGCCCGGTGCTCAACCAACTGAGCCACCGGTGCGCGGTCTGATAAAACTGTGTGATAATCATGTTTAAATTTGTTCAAACCAGATTATTCTTCAGATGAGTCTTCAGCTGATATGGATGAAGACGAAGGCCAAAGGCGAAAGCGAAGATCAGCGGAAAATGATTTCTCGGATCCTGCCGCAGATCAACTCAACGGTGAAGATTATGACTACGACGACTATGAAGACGACGAATACTTTGAAGGCGATGAATACGACGAATATGGCAAACATCTTGATTACGAATACATTGCAAGTGAGAAGGTGGCTTTGCTAATGGCAGAAGAAGATAAACTTTACCTTTCAACTTTGGGTCACCAATTTGAAGACATGGTATTATCATGCACCTTTAGAGGTATCCCATGCAGGTATAACACACCCTTCAAGACGCATGCTACGTTCAAAGACGCCGTAAATCATATATTTAAAATCACAGTCTTTCTGTTGCAAACTGTCTTTCCCATTGCTTTCGCTTGACGTCTCGTAGGCTGTGGTTTGCAGGAGTCAAATAAAGAAACTACGGATTGAACTCTGAGTATTTGTTGAGCAGCGGCCGAAAAAAAATTACACCATAGTGAATGAAAACAAGCGTCATGATACATTGATACACTGTGATATCTGTACCGCCAAACTAAAGGGCCGTAAATAGGAACAAAAAAACAATTAAATGAATCAATTAGTTTTAATTTGAGATGTGTAACCTTAGGAAGTTAACTGCTGTTTTCTGGTGTTCGTTACATCACTCTCTACT
>NC_090884.1:1215805-1230805 GCF_036669925.1 Montipora capricornis | reverse complement strand
CCTAAGAGCGTATCCATGGGATGCACTAACAGTTAAACAAATTGTCCAGTTATAGCAAACCACCAGCTTAGTCAGAGCTAAGAAATCACGTGTAAAATTTGGAAAGTGGCCAAAGTTTACCAGACAGATAACCCTGTAACTTTAAGTAGCTGCTACTTGTTGCATTAAAGAGAAATAAAGGTTATCTATTTATTGACACAAGTAAATTTGCCAATGGAAACACTCAGTACAGCAGCGATTAGAGTTTACTTTTACTTAAGATAATCGAGGAATGTCAGGATATTAAGGTGAGATTTCTTTACTGAATGAAGATCAACCACTTCATTTATTTCCTTTGTTTTGTGTACAAACCGAATTAGAATTAATTAAGCTTATTCAATAACACTAAAAACAACACACCTTTACCGTAGGATAGTATTAACTCCTAAATTTAAAAAAGTTCAACTGTTAATTGCCAATTAAGAACTGCACAAAAAGCAAAATTTTAAATATAATTCTTTAATGTATGAATTTGTGAAGGGTGTTTGCACGCTTTTTTTGTTGGATTTGGTGATGTTGTGTGCATAACATTGGTCTGTGTCTTCATAATTTTGGACTGAGAATTTGTAGCATTGGTTAATAGATTTTTATTCTTTGTACACTGTAAGCAGAGTTTGGAACAGTATGGTTTACCGTATGGCCACCACTGTACATATAAATAAATAATAAATTATTATAATACCTTTCATTCAAAGTGAGCAGAAGTGAAAAGTAGTAATAGAATTAAACTTAGGGCTACACATCACACAAGCGACCATACGCCTGGGAACATTACAAGAATAAGAATTGTAAGTATGAACTCAGAGAGAAAAAGCTGAAGAACATTGAACATATTCAATTTTGGTATTCTCAACGGTGTTTTCCCTGTTCAACAATTCTCACGACGCTATGTTAAATGTGAACCAGCCTTAAGTTACAAAATAATGAAATAAAGTTTCAAAGTGACCCAAAGTGGCTTCCTTACATTTAAGTATTTACAGTATTTGCAAGACAGTGAATTAAGTTTTCACAGTCAACTTCAATGTCTACTAATCACATCTGCATTCTTTGTGCTTTCAAAATTAATTTCTTCAACCAGGAACAAATAATTTTCAAGTGTAATTACCCACTGAGGAAAACCACTCTCACAGAACAGAACTGTTTTGTTGAAACAACAAAATTAAACCTTGTTTTTGCTCCTTGAATATACTCTAAGGTCGAATGTGACTGCCTGATCAATGCTAGTCATTGACCAAATGTTTCAGATAATTAAGTCAGACTTTGTATTCCTTTCTAATTCTTGACTGATGGAAGCTGGTATAAAACGATAAATTAAGGTTCCACTTACTATGATAACAATATAAACGTTCTAACTTGGGCCTATCCTATAAAAAATTAAATAAATTCAATTAAGAATTTCCATGCACACTGAAACGTTTAACAATACATCATTTCACTGTCAATGTCGTGCAACAAAAAAATAAATTCGAAATCGTTCATTGAAAAAGGCCAAAAAATCGGAATATTGTAGGAAACAAATTTATAAATAGTTTTTGACATCTAGAGAAAAAGAAAAATTGATTTTTTGGTCACAGGGGCTCTTTAAAAGAATTGAAAACATATTTACCCTCAACAACTATTACTTCCCGTTGATAGAAAGTCATGTTCCCAAACCTCCTCATTTCAGAATAAATGACAACACAAGAGACAACAGCAGAGCTTGGACTCCGCTACTTAATTGTCTTTTATTAACATATTAAATTCACATAATTAACAGCTATTCACCGAAGTGGAGGTGGCTAGTGGTGGATATTTACCGAGCCGCGAAGCGGCGAGGTAAACATCCACCACCAGCCACCGACGCTGAGGTGAATAGTTGTTTTAGTATATACTCAAACAGTGAGATAATATAGCACAAAAAGATGATTTGAACTCATTATCCCTTCAATTATTACAATATTTTCGGGCGCAAATCCCGCGCGAGTTGCTCGGAGGTGAATATAGCAAAGAATATTGGGAGTTTGAGTAGCCAATCAGAGCGCGCTTTGAACGCTATCCACTGCTATAGTATATAGAGTGTTTTCACTCGCGTGATCGGTAAACTTGTTTTTCCACCAAAACAAAGAAAAGATTTGCATGATAATAGAGCTCAATTCCCGGAGGATTAGTTGGGGACACCAACATGGCCGCGGTTCCTTTGTTCAGGGACACCAACATGGCCGCCGTGACGTCACGTGAAAACACTCTATACTATATGTGATTATCATTCGATATATTTTTTCCTTCATTTTCATTGGCCGATTGCCCACCAGGTGATCTGCAAATAATTATCTTCAACTGATAAGTGTTTTGCTGCAAATGATATTTTAATTGAAACCACCAAGCTCTTGTGTGCAAATGGCAGCCAGTTCGCTTTCCTGAGCTTTCAGAAGTGATTTACCAGTAAATTGTTCGGAATTGTGAAAAACAAACTCAGTCATCGAATGACAAAACAATTATTGAACTCGATTATCGCAAAATATCATGACTTGTCAGTGTCTCACAGATAAACTATTTGCCTCAGCCTTCGGCTTTGGCAACTGATCTGCTCATCACTGACAAATCATCATTATTTTGCTCAACCTTGTCCAATATTATAATTGTTATATCACCACTTTTATGATTGCTATGCAAGTGTTGCTCGAACAAACGTTCACTTGTTTTCTTATCTAGAAACCTCATTAATCCGACCACTTCATTATTACTAACAACGACCACTTTGGAGTCCCCAGTCATTATTTTCTTTACAAAATTACCCCGTTAATAGGACGTTTTCTCTAGAGACACCGATAACAACAGAGGAATGTACGACCTCTGGTGGACGAACAAAAGAGGTTAATGAGAGATCTTTTGTTTTCGTCACCAACGTGGCGGCAATGACGTCACGTGAAAACCTCCTATACCACCACTTAATTGAAATGCTTGGTGAGGCTGCTGAATATCAGACACCATCTGAGAAACAGTAATGCATAATAATTTTATCAATTGCTTTTAGCAAAGGTGTTTGCGGTTAGCATGGTTAACTGATAAACCATATCTGTTATTAACAACTGGCAGGCTTCATACCGCTAGGACAACATGAAAACTCAAAAATATTTGGTTTTGTGCAAAGTGATTGACTTAACCGAAGGCGAAACCAATCGAAGGTTACATAGCCATTTGAACTTTCTTATTCTGTAGTAGTACGTGTAAAGTGCTGTAAGCTACGACATTTTGAGATACTGCACTCTACTGTATTTCACTAGAAACCATCGCCTTTCAAGAAACTGTAAGATGTGTTTTATTTTTTTCTCATTTCTCGGGTTTCGTTCATTTGCACGGAACGTGCTGCCTTTGTAATTTCATCTGCAAATGGTTAGACTTTCAAGTCTTCTCGGATAAGGACTATAAATCGTAGGCCCCGTCTCACAAATGTCTTCTATGTTCATAAGTTCCCTGTGGGAAGTTAAAGAACCCAAACACTATTCGAGAAGAGTAGGGGATAAAGTCCCCGGTGTTGTGGATGTCCTGTTCTCTCCAGCAGAAGTGGCCGGCTTGGTGGTGATGTCTCTAAAAAGGCTCGTGGTATATGAGGCCACCTAAGCAGAAACAGCCACAAGTCAAAAAGGGACTTTGCCGAGTGCTGGAACATGTAGATGTAGATGTAGATGTAGATGTACACATACAAAACCAAACGATCATTTTTTAAAAATTTTTCTCGGGATGTTATATTCCGTCTTTTAGGATTTGGGGTGATTTTCCGTCATCCCGCCATCCCGTCATTCCCTCAGGTGGGTTAGCTGAGGCTTGTTTGGTATCAAAATCTGTGCCTGGGAAGCTACACAATTCAGGGAGCTGAGAAAAATACTTATGGAATATTTAGGTCTCAAGCTTCTACAGCACAAGCCTATCTCCTAATTGGTGAGATAAAAATAACAGCAGATAAATTAAAATGTCGGTTTTTGAAGAATGAGGAAAATTTGAGCACCCAGAGAAAATCCTCGGCGCACAACGGAGAACCGACAAACTCGACTCCAGAATCCAATCCTGTGACAATTACCTGTCTCTACTTTGCCAATCCTTCTCCAAATCGGAAATAATGTGTTTTTTGCGTAAATGAGGCCTTATGTATTAGAGGTTCTTTTAGACTGAAAGGGTGAGGTCATAGATATAATATTGGATTAATTTCCGATCTATGTGGATATTAATGAAGGCGGGCGATTTAATATTATCTCATTACGATATAAAGACCACTTTTTGTTTGATTGGGGTGAGGTTGCTTAGCAAGGGACTTCAAGATATGCGTTTAATTAAGACAAGCGCGTTTAGAAATGCCCTCATCGTCAAAAACAAAACCTATATATATCGCATGGCACCAAGTGAAAGGATAGATTTTTACGATAATTATTTTTAAAAGTTAATGGCTACATAAGTCGGCAAACCTTAGTAACTTCTGAAAACACTCGCAACTCCTAAATTCATTCATCCCAACGCTTATGTTTCATAAGGGGGCGAAACACATGACAGAAACGAACGTGAACTTGGAGTGTTTAGCTCATTTGATCGGCACAGAAGAGTTCAGCTCACAAAAGTATATTCCGCTTTTTGTGATTAACGAAATTTTTCAAGGTGGCTTCTGTGACTTCAAACGAAGATCTGTCTGATTGGTACGCATGTAGTCCTCGAAAGTTTTAACAAACTTACGATTTTGCGGAATTATCTCTAGATGAGGAAATTACCGTACTAAAACTGATACTAGCTGAGCTACATCGAAAAGTTGTAATACTTCTTGCTGGACGACAAATATTTCAACGAAGTTTATAAATAGCAAAAAGATAGTTTTAGAGACGCTTAAATGATGTTTAGGAAAAAAACATTGTCAGCTGACGTGGGCGTGCTTTTCCCCTTGACAGAAAGGCAGACAGGTTATGATTACTTAGAATATACGCATAAACTTTTCATAAAGGAGTTAATATACCTGTTGTGTAATGTAACAAAACATTTTTGGTCTAATGCCGCGGTCATCATTTCCGGCCGAACGTGACGTCAATTCTTCAAGAACAATCACAGTTTAGCCAACATATAGGTACCCTGATACTTAAAGAATCATCAATAAGTTAGGATTTACTAAAAAATCGACTTTCGTATATCTATTTTTTTTCGAAGATAACTACCTACTTGCAAATGAAACTTTTGGCTGCATCCCACACAGAATTCGTTTGACAACTTAAATCTAATTTTCCGTTCCGGACTTGTGTAATAACACTATCGAGAAGTGCAACTGTGAAAAATAAACCTTGAATTTTTTTCGCTATTATTATCCTCGCCACCCACGTCGTATCCCCTGACAACTCAGCCGGAAATTGCAATGATTTTGATATTTTCTTTTGTGACACTTCAGTACTGCCATGTCGGCTCTGCGAGTAAGGTAAAGTTTTGAGACTTTAACTTCAGTTACGACCGTCAGCGATAAATCATCAGCCACATGCTGGCCAGAATCACTCTTGGAAGTGCTGCCGGTATATGTTGTCGGTGAAATACGGTCTCAAGTCGAATCCGTTTTACCTAGGTTAACTTGGTGATCCACTCTACTTAGTTTAAAGCAGCCATCAACCCCACCAAAAAGGATTGAAAACACTTATACCTTCCCTCAAGCTCTGCCTTACGGACCTCAACACATCTTCTTAAGGTTTCGTATTATCTTATCGCGGTTTTTGTATTCATACACTTATCCAGTCAGTCTCATCATTACAACATAGTAAGGGTACAAAGAACTGTAATACGCACTTACCAATACTCGAACTCGGACCCTCCAGGGCCGGCCCAGTTGCTCAAACGATGGATACCACTATGCACCGGATAAATCACTATCCAGTGGATAAGTCATAGTGAAACCAATTGCGCTATACAATGGATAGTGATTTATCCGGTGGATAGCGTTATCCACCTTTTCAACAACTGGGGCCAGATCTATAGTTCTATGTTTTTCACTACACTACAACGACGAACATGCTCAACTCAACACAGTTCTTTCCATTATTTATCTTCACTGTATAATAAGTCAATTGGTATCCATGTGTGATGACCAAATCACCTAACCTGATCACCTAACCTGATTCTAATTGTCCTCTAAGCCAGCTTAATTTAGGCTCCAAAAAAAATCCTTCAATTCATCTGAGTGCGTAGTCAATGAGGATCACCAATTATTGTAGGTAAACACGGATTCAACCTGAGACCAGATTTCACAGACAACATGTATACCTTATGCCCATTGTACAGGGGCTGCGAGTACGCTCGAAAGTGGGGAAGGGGGGGGGGGGGGGGAAAGGTGGAAAGGGAAGGTTTTGGTATGGATCACGGAAGTGTGGGGGGAGGGGGCTGACCACCCCCCCCCAGCCCCTCCCTCTCCGGGGCCCCTGACGTACCTGATATTTAGAGCGCGAATTTTGTTGCATTTGTCCTTCAGTTGGTTCAGGTTAGGAAGGTAACTTGTACATACTAAAGCAAAGGACTTTGGACAGGTAATCTTACAACAAAATTCTCATGCTCTATTTTACTGCTATTTTATAGCTTCTTAGTAGGTATTAGTAGCTAGATCAGTGCTAAAAAAATTAATAAGCGCATACAGTATCAGTTCGTAACAACTTCAATGGAACGAACACTCCAGCTGGATATCATACTGTAGAACTCAATCCAAATTATGATTTCAATGCAACGAATTTTTAAAACGGGTTTTTGGAAACACGTTTAATCTACTTTTAGCGTTTTCTCAGCCTTTTTTCTTCTCCGTCACTTCGACAAATGTTACAATTAAAAGCACACTGCAGCAAACTTCGGCGTTTAACTTTCAAACGACGATAAGTGTTAAATCGTTTTTCAAACAATTATCAATAATGTGACCATTTTACTTTCATCTTGTATCTTTTACATTTTAAGTTTTCTCGTGTCACTTATCGCATAGGAATCATACACTTTAAATAGCTGTCATCTTCCATGACTGTAGAAGGTTCTTGACTTATTACTACGAATAAACGTGAATCTCGCTTGGTAATTTAATCTTCGTTCAACTTTTAAAGTTTACGGAAAGCGTTTCTGGCCTATGGTAAAATTTACTGAAACAGTTCGGGTTGATCATGAAAAGTATTCAGTTTGTTTTTGTTATTAATTCTTCGTCAAAAACCTGCAATATTGTCGCCGTAGATTTTTCATTTTGAGTAATTAAAAAAGATGAAATTGACTCCCGGTACATAACTCTTTGAATGGATACCGTCCAACTAAAATACGTCTCAAAGAAGTAAATTGAAATAATTTCATCTGTTTTTAGTTTCAAAGCCTCTGAAAATGGTTAAATGAAAAATGGAGGCAATATAATTTGTTTCCGATAACTTACCGCTACGTCACATTTAAATTAAGAATAAATGACGACTGCTTATATTGTCCCCCGACCTTTACAAAAGTGATGGATAGGATGGGTGGAGTGGGGGAAGGCATTTTCCTCTTAGACGATACCTTTTTTCGCCATTTGTTGATTTATAATTTTTTTCGGGCGGAGAGAACTATCTGCACGAATTTTTTTCAGAGAAAGGTCCTTGCTTGCCTTTGCTTTTTTCTTAGTATGATTTCTTTTATTCTCTCTCACCTCCATTACTTTTGTAATGATTCGTAATGGTTTGTTCCATAGGTATCATGTGTTTTATGACATGTATATTGAGCTTCCTTAGTAATTCGCAGTAAATATTAGCACCTTGTCGCACCCCGCTTAAAATTGTTATTAGTGCTTAATTTAGCACCTTGATTTTATTGGGTAGTAACTTTCAGAAAAAACAGGAATAATCTCGTGAACTTCAAAACATGAACCTTTCGACATAAACGTTAGAGGGCCTCTTTAACACCCAAGTTATTTAGTCACCGTCGAAAGTGATTTATCAAGTATGCTCTCAGATTACTTAACCGTAAGGACATCAAGTGCTATTATTTTAGGCTACCATCGTTAACAGCCGCGTATTGGATTTTCTTGAACTCTCTTTACCAGCAAGGCACGCACAAAGGAAAAACAAAAAGGTAAAATGTTTTACATCGATAGTTTTATCAACGGTTGTCTCAGTTCAAGATGCTCAATCTCGCAAGACCTACTCTCGCCTCAGAAGGAAATATAATTCAGTTTCTCAGAAAGGTTTGTGTCTAGTCTCTCCAGTGTGCGATCCTCAGGTAACCTCTGTAAGTTAGCAAATTAGTAATTTAAATTTCATACAAATATTTGTAGCTTCACTCAGATGGCCTAGCATGCAGTCACTTCTGGGCTAAAAAGAAAAAAAGAAAGCCTGAGCATTGACGGTGAAGTTTTCTAAGTAATCTCCAAAATAGGGAAAATAAGACGCGAACTGGGCCTTTATACGGGTGCGGCTTTCATACATTTATACGAACACTTTCACGTCCAAGGTAAGCCGCGGCCAAGATAAGCACAGCCCAAACCCCCTAGGCCAGGATAAGCCACGGCTCAGCGGAGCAGTTGAGCTAGCTGCGGCTTGAGAAAGCCGTGAACTTCGATTTTTTACCATTTAAACGGTGTGTTCGCGTCTTATATGTAAGCCGCGGCTTATTTTCTCACGTATAAACGGCCCTAATAAGTTTTTATCATGCCAGTCATCCTTTCACGTTCGATAAAACCGATAGTGAATAAGGCGGAGTCTTCTTTTCGCCTGCGACTAAATTTTTTGTTAAAGGAGGTACCTGCCTCCTAATTGTTTTTGTTAATCAGTGCAAATGTGACTCAGTGATGCACAACTGTTCGGAAGCCGGAGGATCTCTCATCAGTGTTTCAGTTTCGAACTTTTATTTTTCAGAGAAACATTCAGATGTGCCTTATAACTCGATACTTCACTTCCATTTATTTTCTTAACGGTCAAACTGCATGAAAACTCGTAAGACTTCAATTTTATACACAAAATTTATAATTCGAATATTCTCTAAAAAAAGAGATTCTATATTTAACGTTTTGAATTATATAAAATCTGCCTATAGTTCTAAACATACTAATATCCTGTATATTGCCCGCTCACTGGAATTTTGTGAATAAGACTTAGTCATGGCTACAATAATACAAAAGTTAAGACGACGCGAGATGCCGTGGTGTCAGTGGATATATACTAACTAATTAAGCTGATCCAAAGAGATAAGAACTTCTTTTAAGGACGGTGCCTACTATTGTCATTGCGCATACGTTCTGCGCATCTTGAGATACTCGGATTTCCTATCGGTGATGCTTACTAATACAGGGATATTTTTGCGCGGTTTAAAACTATCCGGAGAAAGTAGATCTTAGTAAGTACTCTTGTTATTCAAAAAGAAAATTGGGGGTAACCATGCATATTTCAGAGATAATTAAGTTTCAATTTGAGAAAGAACGCCATACATTGCTTTGCATTTTAAAGCTTTTTACAAATATTATTCATGAATTATCTTTGAAAAATGCGAGGTTACCCTTAATTTTCTTTTTGGATTTTAATAACACTTGTTAAGATCTACATTCCTGCATAATCACACACCGGGGCAAAAATTTTGTTCATTAGTAGGCACCGTCCTTAAAAGGCGGGGCCAAATGAAGAAATCGATATCGAATCTGTTCAAAAGAAGCGAAGCACATTGACGAAACGACAAGCATCCTGACTGGACTGCTTCGTTTTTTTTTTAGACAACGCTTCTATACACGCAGTTCAATGTCTTGGTAAACCTCCTCCCTCGTATTAACTGTAACAGGAAAAAAACACACAACAATAAAAATCAAGAAGGATATTAAGCCACAAACCGCACCACTCTTCTTCGCAACTAAAATTCATTGATATAAATTATTCAGTCATATTAAATTATTGTGAGGCTACTGCTGTGTTGAAAAGATCTTGGTGAGAAATGGTCATTCAAGACTCCCATGCTCAACCAATTAGAAAAGGTCTTCTTTATTGTTTATTTTTTTAGGCGACGAATTGGCGACGAATAGAAATGTAGCGGAATGTAAACTTTATGGCAACTATGTACATTTCGGCGGTGACACTCTGTCTAATAAACATCATTCAGTTTATAAATGCTGCATTTTTCCCTTAAAAGGTAACAATTTACCATTTAGCGATTAAGCAGAGCAGAAAAACCGCGGTAGGAGGTTGCTTTTATGAACATGCTTGCAACCTGCACCGATGGCATTCAGCCCTCACATCTACAGGACATTCATTTCATTTTAGTTTTAAGTTCCTTCCCTGTTCACTGTTAAACGGATCACGAACCAAGTCAGGCATGACAAAAGTTTCTGAAGTAAGTTAAATATAAAAAAGACCATGTAATATGAAAGAATGTACGTTTCTAGGCAATTTTTACCACCTCATAACCATCTATTCATGGCCAATCTGTTACGTAACTTTTTGTGAAAGTTACTCTCGCGATAGTAATTTCATATGATTGAAGGCCTATTTAATGCATTTCTGGCCTACGATGTTCCACCATTTGTGCTAGGAACAGTTTACTCTCGCTAGTTATGGAGGATTTAAAGGGTTTCAACACTTAAAAGACTCTTTTTAGATCGAATGACGCTACAACACTGTCACGTAACAGCAATGTAATGGTACCATATAAAACACCGATTATTTCCAAACAAGATGAGAAAATACAAAATTTTCATTAATCAAGGATATTGAAGGAAGAGATTATTTGTTTCTGGGTGATTATAATTTACTCTAGGCCTCACACCTGTAGACATTCATTTCATATTAGTTTTAAGTTCCCCCCCCACCCCCCCCCCCCCCGTTCACTGTTAAACGGATCACAAACCAAGACGGGCATTACAAAAGTTTCTGAAGCAAGTCAAATGTAAAAAGGACCATGTAATATGAAAGACTGTACGTTTCTAGGCAAATTTCACCACCTCATAACCATCATCTATTCATGGCTAATCTGTTACGTAACTTCAAATCATATTTTTTGTGAAAGTTACTCTCGCAGTGGCAATTTCATGCGATCCAAAAATTAATGCGTTTCTGGTCTACGATGTTCCACCCTTTGTGCTAGGAACAGTTAACTCTCGCTAGTTAACTCAAATCGCCTTTTTGTAATTTCAAGCTTTAAGAACTTAACAGACTCCTCTTACCTCTACAGAAGCTGTTAAGAAAGTCGCTTTAAAAAATATGCAGCTGCCAGCACGAAATCTACTGAAATCGAGGATATCTTCTAAACGCTCCGTTGGAAACCAACATTAATGACAAAGTGACGACAATGAAATACCCAGCTGGTTACAGTTTCCAAGCTGTAGAGTCGTGTATATATATGCAAATTTCAAGATTGTAAATTATTAGAATGAAGAATTGAGGCTAATAAACTAAGAAAATTAGTAATCTGCTATTACTTTGCGGTAGTTATTCCATTTTGCATTCATATGTCCCTTTTCCAGGGCCGAACTAGTCTACTTTGCAAACACCAGGATAAAAAAATTGTTGAAAGCAATGGAAAGAGAATTAGTGGTTTATTTACCGTATAAAACAGATACAGTTGGTAGATTAAGAAAGTAACCCAAACAGTGGTGATAAACATTGTATTCCAACGCATTTTTTATATAGAACTTGACGTTTCGTATGCTAGTCAACATACATTTTCAAACGATCTGCAGCAGTACGTGTCTAGACATAATGAGGAGTAATAGCTAAAACAGCAACAACTTCTCACTACTAATATTGACATTAAGGGAAGGCTTTAGCTCTTGAATGAACAAGACTAGCATACGAAACGTCAAGTTCTATATAAAAAATGCGCTGCAATCCAATGTTTATAACCGCTGTTTGTGTTATTTTCTTAATCAAGCTACGATGGCCTAAGAACAAGAGTACAAGAGTTTATACGATACTGTTGGTAGAGTCCATTTTATGGCATGGGTGGGGGGGGGGGGGGGGGTGAGGGAGGGGGGGAGGGAGGGTACGCACCCTTTGCACCCTCCCCCTATATTCGCCCCTGTAGCGTTACGCCAGAAAAAGGCAAGTCTTTAGTGGTTACACTTTATACCTTCTCATTTAAAAGCGTAAAAGGCGTGACTCCCCAAAGGAGCTAATGAAGCATGACACCTAGTCTGGCCTCAAGATGCATTAATCCTAAGCCAAATAACAAACCTTTTTTCTGCGAAAAACAGGTGGACCACTAAAATGATCCGGTAATCAAGAGTAGAAATGGAACTAAGAAGAACATTGAGCCCTGAAGAAGGTATCGAGACAGATTCGAAAGAGCCACGTACTACACTCTGGAGTCTTCTAAAAGATTTTTGTGACTACACTTCTGCTCATGGATTTGGAAGAATAAAGGCATCTAAACACTGGTCTCTAACAGTATTCTGGAGCCTGCTGTTTATTGGGGCAATGACAATCATGACTGCACAAGTGCACATTTTGTATAAAAAATACAAGTCCAGACCGTTGACTACATTAATTGAAGTAGAAACATCAACGGTGAGTGTTGCATTAGGCTCATTTCAACTTCAACTTATATTATCTTCGTTCTTCAGAGAAAGTCCAACCGTGACGTGTCAACTCTTATGAAAATATCTTACCCCATATGGAAGCTTAAGCTAGTTATCATCACAGAAATTCGTACTTAGACGTTCAAAAGGAGGTCACGAGACTACCAACTTGTGAAGCAGGACTTGGTATTTTCCATTCATCGTCAAGTGAATTACCAGAATAACTATAAATTTGGTGAGAAAGCATTATTAAAAGTGTAGGCTCGAGAGTCAAAATAAGGAAAATAAGTTGTCCTAAATTATAATTTAAGTATCTACCCCATATGAACCATGTGAGCGTTAGCCCTACTGATGGAAATGGACCCACACAAGGACAGAGAACAACTCTGACCAGGGAGGAAATTGAACCCACGACCTTCGGGTTAGATCACCGCTGCTCTCCCGGCTGAGCTGCAAGGTCAGACGGGAGCAGCCCGTGGGAACTGACGATGACGCTTAAAGTCACGGCAATGAACATGTGCAAGTACTAGTACAAGGAAGGATTACGTTTTTGCAAACGTTTCCATCAGTAGGGCTAACGCTCACATGGTTCATATGGGGTAGATACTTAGCACTTCACATTACGCTCTAATCAGTTAAGTCTGTTCAAATAAGAGTGCTACACGGCCAACGTTTGCAAAAACGTAATCCTTCCTAAAGTATGATTTAGGTTGTTGGATTCGTAGGTTTCAGGAACTCATTCCTCGCGGGGCTGAAACTTTACGAACACTCTGCGCATTAAAATAAAAGAGACTATCACCTTAAGGACGTTCGCGCCCATTGCTACTGCGCATCTTTTTGCACATGTCACGCACACGTCATGCATCGTAGACCACGCAAGTAAACACGATGCTAAAGGCGCAAAATTTTTCCACTAGAAGGGAACATGAAAGTATGTGGCATCATGGGATAGCTGTGGACCCAGGTCTTCTCGGAAATGTCACGCAATGGCGTGACAGCGCGAATAGACAATCGCTTTGAGAACTTCGCAGCGATTTTACTCTCTTGAATGCCCGGTAACCCCCATTTTTCTTTCCGTAGATCACTTCCTTTCTTGATTTTGTCCATTTTAATAAAAAACAATCTGTACGTGAGAAGTTACAAATATTTGGCCTTTTATGGTCTCGTGCGACCGAAGTTTTCTTTCTTAGACTAATATGTATCGTTTTTCAAGGTCTATTTCACCTCAGAAAAAGACATCAGCTGCAAAGGTTAATTTAGTTATATTAGTTATGTTGAACTGAGTACGTTTACCTGATCTAAATTTCACTAATGTAGCTTTTTTATCGCTGACAGTTGTAAGCTAAGATCGTCTTAAAGTAACGCAATCTTCTAAAAATGCACCTCATGATCTCGAAAACGAGCACGGTGACCCCCCATTTTTTTTGCCTTTTTGGCAAAAGTAGATCATTACCTTTCTGCGTGGCAAGTTTAAAAAAAATCTGTACGTGGGTACGTTTTGGGCGCGAACGTCCTTAACTGTGGAAGATGAAATGTTAATTGCATTTAAAAGCTGTAATATATGATAAGTGCTGAGACTAATCGAATGACCGCACGCGAAACCAAGACGATTTTTGGTACAATGCCTGTGTACTTTCATGTAAGGAAACGTGATTTGTCTCCGTATCTTACGTAAGTCACAACAATAAGGCGGTATCGCAGTGATATGTGTACCCCCATTATATGTGTATCCCCGCACACATATCACTAGAGCGGTGTGGTCTTAAGCTGAGGGCGTGTATAAAATTGTCTAAAATTCACTTTTTACACCCGTTCTTTTTATCACAGAGCCTTCCATTTCCAAAAGTAACCTTCTGCAACTTCAATCCAATCAGAAACGAAGCTCTTCATGCATTAATAGAAAGTGGTGAAATGCAATATTTCACGCAGTTATTGCACCATGGTGAGCCGTGTTATTTTGTTGTCTTAAATAACCAAATAATTACTCTGAAAAGCATACTACACTCTGAAGCAGGCTAGCGAACAATCATTTGCGTTTTCAATCTGTAAACTGAAACCAGGATATGTATGTTGATTATTCAAAACGACTCAGGCATCATTCACACGGCCATAGCAGGCTAAGGGGTCGTTTTAGCGGCGCAATTTCTGTTGGGGAGTCGTTACAAAAGCCATCACTAAAGGATCCGAATAGATACTCATATCCATACTATTTTAAAAGTAAACGCAAATACTGAATACAAGCATACGAGAAGAGCAGAAATCACTTTTTTGGGTAAATAACAAACACGTTTCATTAGGTGCTATGGAATGCACTTTATTTGCAATTTGCATTATCTGCATTAGAGTCTTCAACTCCAGATAGATACTCTTTGGACCTCTCCCTGTGCTAATTCACACAATTTGTTGCCCCTGATTTGTGCCCTCTCTCAGTGCTAGAGTTCTAGATATTAAAGACATATTTGCATGTCCGTTTTCGCTGG
>NC_090884.1:1205805-1210805 GCF_036669925.1 Montipora capricornis | reverse complement strand
GTTCAAAATTCTTCAGCAAATCGTTGAAACTCAACCAGAACACTTGCATTCTTGGAACCCAAGACAGAACAGCCCGATAGGAGGTTAATTGAATTAGGCTGTTCTTTACATTGAGCCATAAAAGGGAAAACTGGTTATTATTTCAGTTAGGAGCGTATAAACCGAACTTGAACACAAGATACAAAAAAAAAATGAGAACAGGTATATTTCTGCTTTACAGAAACTTTTCATCCGATGTTTGGAAACAATTCTGGCACTATAAGTATGGAAACTGCTTTGTTTTCAACGGTGGTGGTGACACTCAGGATAGTGGAGCAAAGGTATCAATCCTGAAATCCAACAAACCAGGACCGTCACATGGTGCGTATATATCATATGAAAAACTGAGCAAATTGAGGAGGGCGCAGATCTGCAACACTGTCTACCACTTATTCCAACATAATCGTACAGCGCACTTCAGCTCTTTTTTCTTCTATTTGCATTCTGTACAAAACTACTACTTTGGCTGTTTTCGGCTGTTTGGTGTTTTCACGAAGTACCAACTTTTGTGTTAAGCTGAGGATCCCTCATTCTGTCAAAAATTTTTGCGACTACGCATACGATGCACTCAAAAAAGTCTCTTCGGATCTCATTTTTCCTACGGAAATGCTTGCGATCAAATGAAAACTGTTTGCAAATGCCATGATTGATTGCATGAGCATGTTAACTGACAATAATTATTGTCTTTTTAATCCAATGTTTCTTTTTTTCTATTTGCCAATGTGGGCTTGAAATATTGACTTTTTGTTGAGGGTTTTAAAATGGATTCAAGATTAAGAGTTATACAATGCATCGTGATATTAAAATGCAGGTCTCAGTTTGGAGCTTAATGTGGAGCAAGATGAATACATCGGTTTAATGTCTCCTGAAGCTGGGATTAGAATGGACATCTCGACACAAGAAGAAATGCCTTTTCCAATGGAGAAAGGCCTCAGTCTTGCACCGGGATATGCCACAATGATTGGACTTAGAAAGGTAAGGGCAGAACATTTCATTTCAATAAACAACTATAAAGGAAATATTAAGGACGGCGCCTACTAAGAGGGCCACATGTCGGTTGTCGGTTAAAATTTTCGACCTTTGTCGGTTGTCGGTGAATTCTAGTTAATTTTTTTGTCGCTAGTCGGTAATTTTTTCCTCGTTTTGTCGGTAGTCAGTAATATTTTTTAGACCTTTGTCGCTAGTCGGTTAACCCCATTCACACCCTCTACTAAGGTTTGCGCGGTTTACTGAATATGTGGGAAAAGCAGATCTTAACTAGTGTTATTGAAATCCAAAAAGAAAATTGGGGATAACCCCGCAGTTTTGGAAGAAAATTAATCAACAATATTTGTAAAAAGTTTTAAAATACAAAGCAATGTATGGCGTTCTTTTCCAAATTGAAGCTTACTTATCTCTGAAAAATGCGTGGTTACCCCCAATTTTCTTTTTGGATACCGAAATCACTTGCTAAGTTCTGCTTTCTCCGCAAAGTTTTGAACCGAGCAAAAATATCCCTGTATTAATAAGCACCAGCCATAGGAAATCCGAGTATCTCGAGATGCGTAGAATTAACGTATGCGCAATAACAATAGTAGGCACCGTCCTTAATTTTATCTAGAAATTAAGACGATCTCTACTTTACCATTCCGTAGGAAAAAATCGTACGAGAGGATCCTTTTGAGCGCCAACGATGTTTGAAGGATGTCACAAAAAATGAATCAAATTTGTACACGATTCACTTTGGAGCAGTCTATTCTACAACGGTATAACAATGACATTAACTTAGATTCAATCTTTTCCGGATGTATGGAAAAGAATATGTTAATATTTTAATCTCTTAATCTGATCTTCTCTGCCGGATATGGTTCAGTAAGGCGGTCTCGGTATAACTTTGTGAATTGGTAGAAGACCAGGAAAACAGATCGAGAAGAGAAAGAATGCAACGTTCACAAAGTAACGCGTTCAAAATGTCCATAACATACACGCTTGCTAATTCCTTTTCTTTGAATTTAGTTACGGCCACAAATTTTCCATGGAGTAGTTTTAAAATTAACTATGAAGGAAAGTTTGACCACGTGATCGTGGTCACATGATGTTTTCTATTTTTGGAATATCATGTTTCTTTCCAGAGATATTCAAGTTTTTGTTAAAAAATTGATGACGTAATAAACTACACATGACTGCAAACTTGGTAGCAGTAATCTACCTCAAGTAAAGCACAAAATGATACCCTCTATGCTGTTACCATGGCAACCCCTTTTTGCTGCTGGGTCTATTTTAACGCAGGATTGATTTTGTCGTTTGTTGTCGCAATAAGACATGCTCACTCTCGTTAAGCTTACCGTAAAGCATTATGGGCAGCACATGCATCATCTGCCTGTACTTATATATCTGTTCAAAATCCGAGATATTTGGTTCATTGCAAAGAGGGACTGGAAGGAGAGTGTTGCAATGGCAACATCTTAATGGGTGTCACTTAAATTTGGTGCCTTATCGGATGTGCATTACTGGTGCAAAGTTTGAACAACATCCATCCAATATTTTCGGAGATATTCTCAATTTTGTGATTTATTGCGGTCATGTGTACAGTTAATTAAATCAAAAGCATGATTATCTCTGAAACGAAAGAAGGTATTACAAAATAGAAAACACCATTTTTCATCATTTTGAAAGGTCTTTAAATTAAGTAAAGTTTCATAGGCACTTTAAATGCGACCACTCGGACTGGACTGGGGCTAGGGAATTTATCAAAGGAGCACGTTTGAGAATGGGCATAATCAATTAAAATAAGATCGTTATCTCTTGAATTAATTCAAATCGTTTTGTTGTTTTTCCAATCCAACCTTTTTGTTATAGGCTTGTAAAGAATCCTGCTTGGCTTACAATCAACGACAACATTGTGATTGCATGGAATACCGGTTTCCAGGAAGTGGCAAACATGTTTGTAACGTGTTAGACAAAGCCACAGGTGAGTCGATAACATCACGGTCCGAAAACTAAAAGCTCTCACTTCTTTAATACAGCAGCTATTATGCAAGACCCTTTTTAATAATTTTGTTTTTTGCAGCAAAATGTCTTGCTAAAGTTCAGCGGATGTTCAAAGAAAACAAGTTGAATTGTACCAATTCATGTCCACCGCCCTGCAGGTAAATAAAAATCATATCGTTTAGTGTGATACTTCAATTCTATCTTTTATAATCGTTTATGCCGTATCCTCTGGAATAACTGATGCTACTGGCGATAAGCGAACAAAATCAACCGGCAGATGTCCACCATCAAATTTTTCACGTTTTTCCTTTACAGAGAGGACGGTTTCAAGACGAGTTCGTCTTTCGCTATCTGGCCATCTGAGAAACACGAGGTAAATCGTATACCTAACACACATTGTATATACACTGCCGGGATGAGATTCTCTATACGAATGAATTTTGAAACTCTCAAAATCAAGCTAGTTTTGTATCAAAAGGGTCTGAGGCCGTCACAATTTATCCCTAAGTGTAAAACTCAATTGTTATGGCTGCACGTAATCTTTCGTAACAGCAAATTTTTAAATTGATACATAAGGCGTTTCTCAATGTATTTATTAGGGAAAATTTTCATATGTAGCATGAAAAGAGTTGGTTATTATTTCTGGATAGGGATCTTCAAGCTGATCATTAATTTAAAATGGCATATGGGGCCCTTCGCTGATTTGCGATTGGAAAATTTGCTAGTCGCAGGCAAATAACCGCAGACTGCCACGGTTCTAAGGCGTGATTTAAAATAACTTATGGTTTTTGCCAATGCCATATCTACCACTCTTTATTAATTAAGCCCTAACCCTTTTGAGCGCCCACATCTACCGAGCTTCTGGAAAAAAAGTACTGTTTTTTTCAAACCTCACTCAGTTCATTGCTGTTTTAATTTTGTTTCTCTTACAGCCAATCTATACAGCCAATTTGGAGAAAGCAAAAACGTTTTCACCGAGAAAAGATGAATCTCACAGGTGAGGAGGCACTGGATCTTCATAATTCAGAGTTTGACGATAAAACTGTGATGCACAGCGGAGCAGTCACCCAAATGACGACAATTACGTTTCTTTGTATTGCAGAAAAAATATTTGCAAAGTGCAAGTTTTCTACGAAGAGCTCAACTTGGAAAAGATAACGGAGCAGCGATCCTATGAGGTGAGCCCTGAAAATCAGCGTTGCCTGTCTAAATCATGGAAAACGAAAAAAATAAAAGTAAAATAAATTATAGAAATATTAATAATAATGATAATAATAAGTAAATAAGCCAATAAACAGACAAAAAAATTGATAATCAGTAGCTGATCAGCTCCGTTTTATGAAGACGCTTGATGACGCACTGCACCACGGCAACGACAAAGCCACAAAGCAATTTTTAATTCATTTCTTTGTTATACTCCGCAAAACTACAACGTGAAATACCGTATTTCAATTGTACTCGATTACCCAAGGCCGCGACGTTTATTAAATTTTGAGCGTCTCCGATTCGGCTTTTATTCAAAGGCGGCGTTTATTTCAAAATTATGTTTCTTAAATCATTGACAACAATTACCGTAACGGTACATGCAGATCGTTTGAAAATGTATTGTTTAAAACAGAAACTTGTTTAATTAAAGTTCCAGAGAAGTGTCGGCCTCGTTATAAATGTTTGCACATTGCAATGCTGAAGAAAGAGCTACAAATATGGCCATGCACTTCGAACTTAAAAACATCTTCATAGGAAACTGAATTTCCAAGGCTGGTTTGGATTACCGAGTTGTAGCGTGTATTCAGTGTTTTTTTCTTACAATCCTCGAATAAACGCCGCATTCTTTGGTGGGGCGTTTATTGGTACTCATAGTTTCCTGCCCTCTTAATGGCAGGCGGCGTTTAATCGCTTAAATACGGTAACCAAATTTAAGGTTTTGAAGACAGAGTGAACATCACAACTATGAGTTGTTCATTCTCTATTTTCACTTCATTCCCCTTGTA